>NC_136525.1:40142464-40149964 GCF_053919585.1 Euprymna scolopes
CCAAATGTTGGCCGATGGACGATTCTATCAGTTGGGATTTTCTGGTAGTAGCTTGATGATCCCTGATGAAACGGGGGACATGTTGGGCGATTCTAACCTGAAGACGCTGGGTCGTCTTGCCTATATAGACGGCACCACACCGACATTGAAATTTATAAATAATATTACTAGTTTGGGAGATAGGCAAGACATCCTTACGAAATGAGGGAAAGGCGGTTTTTGTGGAAAAGGCAATACGGAGCGATAGAGCACCAAAATTAGAAGACACCAGAGAGGAAATCTTATCGCAAATAAGTTGGCCTTCAAGTCCAATCCAGGGTAACCTAAGGTATACCGGAAATCTACATGGACCGTATTTTGGTAGCTCAGAAAAGGATTTAATTTTTTTATTAATAACTAAGTTAACTAATGGAGGTGGATATCCATTAGTAATAAAAATCCTTTTAATGTTATCAATTTCCACATCAATAAAAGGTGGGGAACAAATAGCAAGTGCCCGATGGGTTAAGTTTCTAATAAGATTTAGTTTCCTGGTTGTGGGTGCAAAAGAATCCCAACTAAGATAAAGACCAGTAAAAGTGGGTTTTCTATAAATAGATGTCATAAAGGAAAGCCCACGTTTAGAAACTAACACATCAAGGAAAGGAAGGGAGTTATCTTTTTCCACCTCCATCGTAAATTTGAGAGAAGGGTGTAAATTATTTAATAAGTGGAAAAAGGACATAGCTTCATCATGCGTTGCGAAACAAGAAAAAGTGTCGTCAACATAACGCATGTAAAATGCTGGTCTAGGGCACTTGTCAAACAACGTCTGTTCTAAAAAACCCACAAAAATATTGGCCAAAGTTGGGCCAAGGGGTGATCCCATCGATATACCGTCGAACTGGCGATATATCACATCGTTGAAACTAAAGGAAACTGACTTAGTAGCAAGTTCCAAAAGTTCAACGAACACCGCCTCAGGAAAAGAGGGGAGGGGGCCAGGGCCTCTATAAAGAAAATCAGCACATATATCAATGACCTCGTCAAGAGGAACATTGGTAAACAAATTGCTAATATCAAAGGAGACCAAATAACAGTTGTTAGTGGTAAGAGGAAGCTCCTTGATAGTCGATGCGAAATGAAAAGAATCAGGTGTGCAATGTGTTGAATAAAAAGAACAGACTGGTTCAAGAATTAAAACCAGCCATTTAGCCAGATTGTGTTGGGCCGAACCTACCATCGACAAAATTGGTCTCAATGGAGTATCAATTTTGTGTACCTTAGGCAATCCGTAAATCCTGGGGCGTTGAGAGCCCACCGGTCGGATATTATTATAAACTTCCTTAGATAAATATTTAAGTTTATGCCATCGAAGTAGTTTATTTTGAAGCTTGGTTTCAATTGAAGGAGTGTCATCAGAGTCCAGGGAACCTAAACAGATAAATTTGCTATCATTGTTAAGAATAGAAAGCATTTTTGCAATGTAGTCTTGACGGTCAAGGATAACTACACCGTTGCCTTTATCTGGGCGAGAAATGTAAATCTCATTATTGCATTTTAATTGCTTAGCCGCAATGAAATGATTACTTTGCCAAATAAAATGGCGAGAAGAAATATTGCATTGACTGAATTTATTGGCTAATTCAGTCAAGCGAGATTTAACAATATTTAAGTTGTCACCCGAACCATTATTTTTTATTTGTGAAAATAAAATCTCAAATTCACTAAGAGTTTGAGTTACGTCAATCTGGCGAGGAGGGACACATTCTATATTCTAAAAAAAATCTGGCGAGGAGGGACACATTCTATATTCTAAAAAAAAAATAATAATTTTCAGACTTATGACCCTTGAAAATGTTTGTCTGAACGAAAAGCGCTTTGGGTATATTTTAACGATCTTTTTTAATCGACTTATTTATTTTATTTAATTGTACATATAACTTGCCCCATTATATATATATATTTTTTTTTCTTTTCCTCACCCCGGTTTCCATTTTTTAGTTGATTGAATTTACGATATGGTTCACTTTTTTATAATATATATATATATATATATATATATATATATATATATATATATATATATATATATATATATTACTGCTCTGCACATATTCTCCTATATTTTTTGTGCATTGATATTCATTTCAAAACCGCATTTTTATGTTTAAAAAGAAAATACACCCTTGTTTTATATGGCTCGTTGAATTGCAATCATCTGAAAAATATCTAGCTAATTAGCATATTCTTTTAAACAATCATTTTAATTCATTCTGTATTAATGTTTGCGGTTTTCTCATTGGATGGTTATCTTCATTATAATTATATTCATGTTGATATTCTACATGATTTATACTTGCATGATATTTGCGTAAAAAGGTTAGAGTAAGCACCCACCTCTTTCTATATATGTTTATGTATGCGTGTCTATTTTTGTTTAAACAACATTGCCTACCAAACTCCTCTGTCAGTTTTTTGGTCTACAAACATGAAACTTCATATATAGGATATTCGAACTGATACGAAACTTTATATTTGGGTTTCAGCCGGGGGAAAATCGGTGCAAAAGTGTGAAAATCAATTAAATGAATTTGCCAGGTAAAGATCGAACGACGGCATTACGAATATGCATGCGTAACGTTTTAACTATTAGTTCATTTTAATTTTTAGCTTGGCGGCAAACATGTCTTTATAACTCAGGCATTAAAGTCAAAGGAAAAAGTAAATTGTAAACTAAACGTTTCGGTTTCGCTTCTCGGTGGTGGCGCACGAGTCATTTTTTTTTTAACTTTTCAAATCATTATTATATATTTGGTCCCATGTAAGCTATATTATAAATCTCAACTGTTTTTTTTAATGTATGTATGTATATATGTTTGTATATCTGCGTAAAACTTTTGACAGAGGCCACGGATTTTCACGAGATCGGAATCATTTTGAAGATCCACCCTTCAGACGACAAATATCGAAAAATTGGTAAAAAACATTAATCTCTTCATCCTCAACTGGGCACTTTTCTGCAGGTAGGGGTTGTTTTTTGCCGATATTTCTGAAAGTCATTGCCTCTTTTTGATTGACTAGCCTTAATTTAAACCTTTGCCACTTCCGGTTTGGCGATAGACGCAACGGCAAAGATGTCACGTATTTCTTTCACTTTCTTTTCATCTTTCGTGGTAAGGGTTCAAGCCTGCCTGCCTGCAACTACTTTTTTTTCTATTTTTTTTTTTTTTTTTTTTGCTCAACACATTACTTCGAACACCCGGTCAACAACACCCACCTAGGCTAGTTTATAAAATAAATCTCACCTGTCTGTTTTAATATATATATATATATATATATATATATATATATATATATATATATATATATGTTCAGATGTATGTATGTATGTATGAATGGATGGATGGATGGATGTCTCGCAAAAACTTTCGATAGAGGCGACTGATTTTCACGATATCATTATAATTTTGAAGTTCGACCCTTTGGACGACAGATAACGATATATATTTATATATATATATTCATATTAATAACATTTATATATATTTATATATATATATATTTATATATATATATTCATATAAATAACATTTATATATATTTATATATATATATATATTCATATATATATATTCATATAAATAACATTTATTCGTGGTTTTATATTTGTTTGATAATAAAATAAAATCTCATATAATACCATAATTTTTATATATATATATATATTTACTTAAGTCCGCGAGAGTATTAAAAAAACGTGTACACACACACACACACACACACACACACACACACACACACACACACACATATATATATATACATATATATATATATATATATATATATATATATATACTTTGAGGTATAAGTGGGAAAAAAACAGGATTAAAACTGATTATGTTTTTATTTTATAATCACCAAATGTTAACTTAGTCCATAACAATTGTTTCTGCAGACAAAGAATTATTTCTCTGTTTCTTCAGATTCTAAAAGTAAAAGTTTGTACTTTTAGCATCTGAAAAAAACGTATATACATTTTTACCTCAGACAGAAGAAGCAACATGGCTGACGAGAGCCTAACATAATTTACGTTTTACCATTAACTGGACCAATGTTTTTCTGAATTTCTGTACTATTGAATAAATAAATATTAAGCTCTTATATCGAAAAAGTTTTTCTTTGTAATCGAGCACTTTGTTGGAATTCTTTCCCAAAAAAAACTGTAAACAAATATATATATATATATATGTATATATATATGTATATATATATATGTATATATATATATATATATATATATATATATATATATATATATATGGTTAATAGACTTACTTGTGTGCACACAGTCGCTCAAGTGGTAGAGTACTTGCCTCGCATGCAAGTAACTCTGGTTTCCAATTCTGACTTAAGCTGATGAGCCCAAATGAGGGCGAAACTCAAGTCTCTGACTTTCGGTTTGTTTAGTCTCAAGGTCTATGTGAACTGCGACGTTGTTTGACTATGGAAATAGTCCTATAATCTCTCAAATTATGAAAATCTATGTCTCTCTCTCTCTCTCTCTCTCTCTCTCACACACACACACACACACATTCTGTCAAGAATTTTGTCAAGAATTCCTTATAATTTTGGTTTCGGTGTCAATTATAGCTGATGACACTACAGTAATCCGTTTTTTATGAATAATTTTGTCAAAAATTGTTAATAAGTTTTGGTTTCAGTTTCGATTATAGCTGAAGGAACTCAAGTTATATATATATATATATATATATATATATATATATATATATATAACGATATATATATATGTACACCGATATATATATATATGTATAACGATATATATATATATATATATATATATATATATATATATATATATATATATATATATATATATATATATTTAAATCGAGTTGGAAATAATTTTCCCTTTAATTGGGGAGCGGAATATACATTGTTTTTAAAATATAATTACCGACTCACACCTGTTTCGTCGTCTACGACTCATCAGAATGGCTGAATCTAGCGAGATTCGAAATCGGTACCCCACAGTAAAGAGCCTTACCCCTCACCGCTCATCCATCTCGCACAAATGTTTGGATATATCGCGATTTACTTAGACGTTGTTTGTTAGGGTGAGTTACTAGAAACGGATTTAGAAAATGACTTCAAAATATTCTTAAATTTCAGTACAGTCCATAATCCCTATCTTAGGTTGAGCATTTTTAGAAGTGATATACAAAGTACAATTAGCGTATGAAGCGATGCTCTTTGTGTAAACAAATTGAGCTTAGGTATTTCGGACAATGTCAAAACATTGTTAATACACAGCACGCATAACACCAGCCGTATAGCGCAAAAGTTAGAAGCTCCGACTGTCGGTTAGACGATCGGGTTTCGATCCTGGCTTAAGGTAGTTGCTTGTCTAGCCGCACTGACGAGCTGTATGTGGATGACTATATATATATATATATATATATATATATATATATATATATATATATATATATATATATATATATACACAAACGGTCCTGGATATGACCTTAAACTATATCCAGTGGTGATGCCCTACCTTGCGGGCTTTGGGGAGTGTGGAGCCACCCTTTGATTGCCATTGCTTCCAGGTCCACTCTGACCCGGAGTGGTAGTACCTGTTAGTGTCTCAACTATGGGCTAAATAGAAACCGGCTTGAAAACAACAAATATATATACTATTAAAAAAAATTTTTTCAATCTTTTGATTCGGCATTAAATAACCTGAAATGGGTTGATATGCCGTAAAACAAAACCAACCAACCAACACACACACACACACACACACACACATTCGATGCGCCAATATTATGTACAATTTTAAACTTTTGAACGTATTATTATGTATTCTAGGTAACAAGGTGAGTACCGTTTTGAGAACAATACCATTTAGGATGGCTCTACCGAAACAGCAACTAATAAAAAACTAATGTTCCATTTTATCTATATAGCAATAGGATAGCGGGTGTGTTATTATTTATGCATTCGCGTGACTGTCGTATAATTGTTATGGACTTACATTTCTTGTCATAAATAATTTTACCAAATATTTCTCATAAGTTTATAGCTGATGGCACTCCAGTAATCTATTTTTTATAAATAATTTTGTGAAGAAGTTATCATAAGTTTTGGTTTCGGTTTCGAATATAGCTGATGACACTACAGCAATCTATTTTTTATAAACTAGCAGTTCAGCCCGGCTTTCCTCTTGCCCTATGTACAGTTCCTAACTTGCCCTACGTTTGAATACACTATGTAATATTTCAAATGTTTAGACCAAAAATTGTCTTAGTAATTTCGTAGAGACAACTGAGGTATTTTTTTTTATAACTTGGACCCCAATTTTGACTCCTTAACATTTATTATTATGATCTTAAATCCAAAGAAAACGTTTTAAACATATCCAAGTTACCTACACCTAAAATTTCAAGTCTTTATACCCAAAATTATGGGAGAAATTCGGTAGAATCTGTAAAGGTCAACTCTTTCAACTTGGACCTTTTGTCAGCCAAATTTTCGCTCAAAAACTTGCCGCATGTCTGAATACCCGTTATGTAAAATTTTAAATGTTTAGACACAAAATTGGTTGAATAGTTGGCTAAACACCGCAAAGATAAAATCTTTTGAACTGTGACCCCTTGGCAGCTCTAATTTTTTACTCAAACCAATTAACATACTAGCCCTTTCTTTGGGTACTTTTTATGTAAAATTCAAATTTTTAGACCAGAAATTGGCTGAGTAATTTTATAGAAACCGCAGAGGTCAGTTTTCTTTTTTTACTTTGACCCCAATTTTGACCCCACAACATATATTTTTTGGTGCTCAAATCAAATTAAAATGTTTGATCCATGTCCAAGTAACCTACATTTAACATTGCAAATGTTCAGACCCAAGATTGGCGGAGGAGTTTGGTAGAGTTTTCTTGACAGCGAAATTTCTGGTCGAAACCGATTAAGAATATTTACCAATCTCACTATCTCTTATGACAAATCTTAAGGCCATAGGGTGAAAATTGACAAATTTATTTGGTAGGGAAATGTACACACACACACACACACACACACACACACAGAGTTTAATTTTTATAGATATACAGAAAATTTTGTCAAAAATTATATACAGAAAATTTTGTCAAGAATTATATATAGAAAATTTTGTCAACAATTATATACAGAAAATTTTGTCAAGAAGTATATATAGAAAATTTTGTCAAGAATTATATATAGAAAATTTTGTCAAGAATTATATATAGAAAATTTTGTCAAGAATTATATATAGAAAATTTTGTCAAGAATTATATATAGAAAATTTTGTCAAGAATTATATGCAGAACATTTTGTCAATAATTATATATAGAAAATTTTGTCAAGAATTATATATAGAAAATTTTGTCAAGAATTATATATAGAAAATTTTGTCAAGAATTATATATAGAAAATTTTGTCAAGAATTATATGCAGAACATTTTGTCAAGAA
>NC_136525.1:40152464-40194964 GCF_053919585.1 Euprymna scolopes
TTGGAATTGCATAATCATAGCAGATAATGTATTAACTATTTTCAACTGTTATATGTATGCAGTTATTGGAATTGCATAATCACAGCAGATAATGTATTAACTATTTTCAACTGCTATATGTATGCAGGTATTGGAATTGCATAATCACAGCAGAAAATGTATTAACTATTTTCAACTGTTATATGTATGTAGTTTTTGGAATTGCCTAGACATAGCAGATATTGTATTAAATATTTTCACTTTTTATATGCATGTAGTTATTGGAATTGCATAATCATAGCAGATAATGTATTAAATATTTTCACGTTTTATATGCATGTAGTTATTGGAATTGCATAATCATAGCAGATACTGTATTAAATATTTTAACGTTTTATACGCATATAGTTATTGGAATTGCATAATCATAGCAGATAATGTATTAACTATTTTCAACTGTTATATGTATGTAGTTTTTGGAATTACCTAGTCATAGCAGATATTGTATTAAATATTTTCACTTTTTATATGAATGTAGTTTTTGGAATTGCATATTCATAGCAGATATCGTATAAATTATTTTCCGCCGTTATATCTATGTAGTTATGTGAATGTTATAATTATGGCAGGTAATGTATAAAGAATTTTGAACTGTATTATGTATGTATTTATTTGAATTGCATGGTCACAGCTGATAATGCATAAAATATTTTCAACTGTTATATGTATGTAGTTAGACCTTATACAATTTCTTATGGACATATTCGGGCAGTATAAATATAATGAGAAATAGTGGCATCTGTATATATCCTAGTCATTCGTAGTAAGCCATATTGAAGTTAAGTACTTCAAGAATAATTATATATATATGTGTGGGTGTGTGTGTATGCATGTGTGGGTAGGTGTATACATATATATATATATATATATATATATATATATATATATATATATATGTTTACTCTATTTCTGTAGATACAAACGTCATTATATAAATATATATATATATAATGTTCATAAGCGACATTCTTCCAATAAACACCCCGAGAAAAAGGCCTGATTGGTGTATTTCTTCCTCTTCTCCTGCAAGAACCGTGACACTAGTGTTGGAAAGTGGCACTGAGAAGTAAGCCCCCTCAAGGAAGAGCACTCTGACGGGCAGAAAGTGACTGGGCAGCCCCGCCGGCATTGTCTGGTAATGGCAGGAAATTAGAAATAACCAATCCCTTTCTCAAAGGGAAAAGTCAAATCCTGGGAATGTAAACCTCTAAGACCTGCACAGAAACAGACTTAAAATACAATCCACAGGGACCAGGCCGTTATAGGAATATTCTTTACTTTGTTGTTGTTTGTGGGGTAGGCGCGGATTAAAATCCCAAACTGTTCTTTCTCATATACGTTGTTGTCGTTGCTGATGTGTGTTCGTGTGGGAGAGAGAGATAATGTGCTTTAATTATATCTGATACCTTGTAACCGTCGGGTACGTGAGCAAGTTGCTAGTACATAAACATAGTTCCAATGGCGGGATAAATGCAAACAAATATGGCGGAATAAGAGCAGTACTTAAGATTCGATTCGAGATAATAGTAGTTTTAAAAACGTTTCATAAATCACATCGAGACAAAGAAACCACATTTGTTTTTGACACTTAAGTAATATAAGCCTTTACGAAAATTTCATAGATTATTCGTTTTGATCCCGATTGCCGGGGAGAAGATGCGTATTGCAAAAGTATTTACTGTAATTTAGCGTGTATCTGTTCGATCGATTATTCGATCGATTTATCCAGAATTCATACCGACGTATATTCCAACATTTCACGCACATGCCTACAGACGCATATGAAAAGGTGATGTTTGCATTTAACATTGCATATTATATATATATATATATATATATATATATATATATATATATATATATTTACACACACACACACACACACACACACACACACACACACATATATATATATATATATATATATATATATATATATATATATTATTAAGTAGAACCTCTGGAAATGGGGCCCTAAGGATACGGTTTTTCCAGGTTACGATGTGAAATACGATGTTTTTTCTGGCCCCTGGTTACGGTATTTACTCGCCTTTCGGTGTTATTTATAATATTATTTGATTATATACATGTGTATTATATAATGTACTTTATTTTGTTAATAATTTTTAATGCCGTGTCCCGGGGTTCTATTATATATATATATATATATATATATATATTGACTGTTTTGGGGAAACAATTCCATCAAAGTGTGTGTGTGTTTGTTGTGTTTGCGTGTGTATACATGTTGGCCCCGTTAACTCTTGGCGAACTATGAACGGCCACTTGTAAGGGTGCCTGCGCTTGAAACTTTTATTGCAAGTGTTGCGCAATCACCAGCCACATATCTCCTGGGTCGGCATATTTAAATACCAGTGGTATGTAGAGGTTCAGGACAACTGAGAACAATGCCGAGATAAGCGGAGAGCACTTATAATGCTTAGAATTCCCAAATGGTCACACATCTACTACACACACACGCGCGCACACACACACGCACACACACACACAAACACACACGCAAACGCACACACACGCATATATATATATATATATATATACATATATATATATATATATATATATATATATATATTCCCCACAAACATCTGGCCTTGAAGGAAGGAGAGATTAAAACATGCTACAATGGTTTCAAATTATTTTAAATAACAGCAAGGGGAGACTTCATTCCAAATATTTCTCATATGTTATATATCCCCTTTTTTGAAAATAGGGTACGATTATGAATATCTCCAGTATCAAATAATCCTTATACCCTGTGAAATTTACTTTATATACGAAAACCAAAGAGGAGAAATACAACATATAAGAAATATTTGGAATTAAGTTTCTTCTCGCTGTTATTTCAGATCATTTAAAAACATAGCAGCAAGTTTTAGTCCGCCCTTCAGCAACACCAAATGTTCTTGGAAATATCAGATATTTTGTAATTCATATGCAAAACGAGGAAAACAAATGACTATGGTTACAACATTTTATGGCTGTAAAAATCCCCAAAATAGGGGGTGAATGATGGATGATCACGTTAATATGTTACCATAAAGGCAAATATCACATAGCCAAATACACACTTCAAGTCATTCACTTTCCAACGAGCCTTCATTCGCTAAATTCTGATCAATATTCGCTGAGATTTGGAACGTATAACATATTCAAAAAAGGTGTTGTATCTATCTATCTAGATATAGATATATCTATACTCATAGCTACAGTGAATATTGAAGTGCTCATATATTTGGTTCTATGGGACAAAACTACATGAAAATTTGCAAACTTTATGAAGATTATAATATTATTATATGGTTAAAATTTTACACCATTTGTTAAAAGGAACCTATATTTTAAAACAATAAAATATGCCCAACTGTGCTTACAATTGTACATAAAGTGTCCTGGCAAGCCAGCTTTAGTTTTGCTGATTTGGGATGTATTTTCTTTAGTTTTTTTTTTCATTTTTGCTTGGTTGTATTCTCTGTGGCCTTGCCAGGCTGTTATATATATATATATATATATATATATATATATATATATATATATATATATATATATATATATATATATATATATAGAGAGAGAGAGAGAGAGAGAGAGAGAGAGAGATATAAATAGATAGATAGATAGCTTCAGCCACCCTGATGACTCGTAGACGATGAAATATGTGTCATTAGATAATTATATTTTAAAACAATACATATGCCGCTCCCCTGCGGGGGTACCAAATTGGTAAAAGTGAAAATTATTCTCAACTCGCATTTAGGTAAAAATGGACTTTCGTATAAATAATTGAAATCCTTCAAAAAGTATCGCTAACAAAATCAAATGAATAACACCCCCATATATATATATATATATATATATATATATATATATATATATATATATATATATATATATATCAGACAGCCAGCATTCATTCTAAATCAACTGGCCACAAATCTTGCCGTTTTAATGGGTTCAAAATCTAGTACAGACATAGAAATATACTCATGAAAAAGGGCGAAGGCTTCATCAACCGAACCATTGTAAAAATAAAACAGTAATGATGAGAAGAATAATCATCTAATTAAGACGAAAATGTTTATTTAATTCTTCTGGTAGATTGTTCTCCTCTCCTCAGCCATGTAACCGTGTAGAAGTGTTACAGAAATATCTTATATCTTTTTTGTTTTATTTTGCTTCAGTCATGAGATACATAAATATTCGAATGTTCTATTTTAGTTCTTTGCTGTGTTAGTAAAGAAATTTTCCATTTTCATATTTTGTAGTATTTCTTTCGTTTTGATTTCTTGGTCTTACTGGATTCCTTGAAAAGAATTTATCTAGTCTGGTGGAGTATCCAGCTTCGTGCTGGTCCTGGTTGGTTGGTTGTTTTTGTTTTACGGCATATCAACCCTTTTTGGGTTATTTAATGCCGAATCCAAAGATTTTGAAGAAAAACATTTTTAATAGAATATATTTGCTGTTTTCACGTCAGTTTCTATTCAACCCATAGTTGGGACCCTAACAGGTACTACCACTCCGGGTCAGAGTGGACCTGGGAGCAATGGTAATTAAAGGGTGGCTCCACGCTCCCCAAAGCCCACAAGCTGGGGCCTCACCACTGGATATAGTTTAAGGTCATATCCAGGACCCCCATTGAGGAACTTTTACCCTCTGCAGGGGGGGGCAGTCGGTGTATTCTAATGCCCCAGCGACAGGGTCGGCTGGTCCTGGATATAACCTTAAACTATATCCAGTGGTGAGGCCCCAACTTGCGGGCTTTAGAGAGCGTTGAGCCATCCTTTAATTACCATTGCTCCCAGGTCCACTCTGACCCGGAGTGGTAGTACCTGTTAGGGTCCCATCTATGGGTTGAATAGAAACCAACTTGAAAACAACAAATGTATTCTATTAAAAAGATTTCTGTTCAAAATCTTTGGATACGGCATTAAATAACCCGAACAGGGTTGATATGCCGTAAAACAAAAACAACCAACCAACCAACCAGCTTTGTGCTATCAGTTGAGGTTACATCACTTGAGAAGGTGCACCATTCCCCGTAAAAGCTAATGTAAGTTAGCCATAATGAGATCTTATTTGGGGAGCGGATACTATGTGATTTTGAATATTTGATCAGGGGTTACTTCTAGGAAAGAGCATTCGCATGCTAGCTTGTTCTGACAGATCCCTGTACAGAGAGACCTGAGATCCTCGAGGATAGTGTGTAGTAGGCATTCAAGTTCTCTCCAAGTAGGCATTCAAGTTCCCTCTCTATCTCATTCTTGCATCAAAGGCTGAACTTTTAAGTCGAAGCGTAAATTCATTGTTACTCCACGTGCCTATAAAAAAAAGTCCGAGTTAACAAAGACCTACATAAAGAAGATCGGAGGTTGCATCGGTCAAAACGTTGTGCAAGTCATACTCACGATGAAAACATTAGTTCGAATAATCCAGATAATATAAAATTATATAACTTCTATAACTTGTTCCAGCTTCCTACATATTTTTATACTCGCAAGGTTGAGGATTTACGAAGACAAGAGTAGTCGCTTTAAAACGAGCGTCCTTTTACGCTCGAGAATGTATGTTTCTACTGAATCACCATCATTGTTTATAAACCCTTGCTAGAAATTCGATGACGTATCTTTGCTTCTGACGCGCACCCGTGACAGGAGTTGCTAGTTTAGAGTCTCACACCATAAATAACTGCAACGGAGAGATGAAAATGTCAGTCATAAATGCATGATTCCAGTCATTATAATAATACAATTTGTAATGCTTTCTGATCCATTCGGGTAGATTAAAAAAATAGGAGACATTTCCTTTGAAACACTCCTCAGAAAAATATTTTTGAACTTAAATTTGATAGCAAAAATTAATAAGATTATAAACGCTTTTTTTCCCCCAACATTGACAAAAATTTAAGAACGTTTCCTGGCACTAAGTAAATATTAGGATTTGCTGTCTGATCCAAATGAAATATACGTATCCAACCGCCACTTTCAGAATATATATGATTATCAGGGAAATCCGATGTTTCTAGGGATGAAATGATTATCAACGATCAATGATTTAAGTTTGGTTAAAATTAGGTTAGGTTAGCGTTAGGTTAGGATCAGAGTAAGGTTCAGTTAGGGTTAGATTAAGGTTAAGTTAGGGTAACGTAAGAGTTGGGTTACGGTTAGGTCAGCGTTTGCTTAGAGTTAGGTTGGATTGGGTTAGGATTAGGTTAAGGTTAGATTAGGTTTAGGTTAGAGTTGGGTTATGGTTCGTTTAAGGTTAGGTTAAAAGGTAGGTAAGGGTTAGATTGGTTTAAGGGTTCGGTTAAAGTTAGCTTATGGTTAGGTAAGAGTTAGGTAAGGGTTGACTTGGGGTTTAATTTGAGTTGGGTTAGGGGTAGTTTTGGGTTGGGTTGGGGTAATTTGGGGTTGTGTTAAGATGAGGTTAGGGATATGTTTATGGTCGGGTTAAGGTTATGTTAGGCCTAGATTAGGGTTGGGTTATGGATAAGTTAGCGATAAGATAAGGTTCGGTTAGAGTTAGGTAAGTGTTGATTTAGTTAGGTTTGAGTCAGAGTAGTCTTATATAACAGGTAAATTATGGTTGTTTCCAGTTAGAGCTTAGGGTTAGTTTAGGCTTAGAGTTAGGGTTAGATTTAGGTTAGAGTTAGGTTAGGGTTAGTTTAAAGTTAGGTTAGGATTTGCTTAGGGCTAAGTAAGAATCAGGTTAGGGATGTGCTAGGGTTTAGAGATAGCTTAAGGTTAGTTAAGAGTTAGATTTAGGTAAGAGTTAGGGTTAAGTGAGGGTTAGTGTAAAAAAGCAGTCCAGTTTTTACCTTGTTTAAAAACTTTACGAATACAGTAGAACCCCGGGATAAGGTGGCCCTAGGATACGTTTTTCTTTAGGAATACGATGTTTTTCCAGTCCCTGGTTACGGTATTTCCCCGCCTTACGGTGTTATTTATAATGATATTTTATTATATACATGTGTTTTATATACTGTACTGTATTTCGTTACTATTTTTATGCCGTATCCCGGGGTTCTACTGTACGAAATTTTCTAATATTTTTCTTACACTAGTGCTGGCCGTTTTAACATTAATTTTACACACTGCTTCTAATTTTTTTTATGGAAATCGACCCCGGCAAGACATTACGCCACTTGATGTAAAAAGGTACTAAATGACTGAAGAATAAAGAAACAAAAATGGCTGCCTTAACTCTTTATATGCGTGCAATGTTACCACCTGATATGCAGATGAGATGCTTATGGTTGGAGATAAAAGAGGGTTGATTTTTCAGCGAGGAGGTTCATTTTGAAGTTGGATTTTGAAGAAGTAAGTTCAATCAGCAGAAGTGTGTCTGCAGTTGAGATAAGGTGCGTTACGTATACAGAAGTTTGGAAGGTGGAATTTAGAAAATAGTGTCAAACTTAACCAAGAAATTGTTGATGTGAAGGGCAGAAAAAATAACACTCGAGTTATTTAGTTATAAATATACCCAGTGTCCCATCAAAGCCAAGCGAAACATTTTAAAAGGAATAGTTAATGTGAGATATCTGGGCAGGAGCTGCTAGAAAAGACTTATCCTGCCTTGATAGAGTTCAAAATAGACTTCGTAGCCTCGTAGGAGATGTCCTTTTCTCTTCGCTACAACCTCTATCTACAGAAGAGATGTAGCGAGTTTGTCTCTGCTTTATCGTTATTTTCATGGCAAGTGTTCGATTGAGCTTGAATTTATGGTACACCCTCGCCAAACTTTTACAAGAAACACTCGTCTAACTGAAAACACTACCAATAATTCCCCCCACTCTTTATCTGTGCCTAAACCTAAACATAGATTCCATGAACGAAGCTTATTTCTTAGAACTGCACGCCTGGGGAACTGCCTTCCATTTTTCTGCTTTCCAGCTGACTACAATATGATTTTCTTCAAGTCCAATGTAAACAAGTTCTTGATGAGCCGTCCCATTTAAGTTAACAAATTTACCGAATTTCCATTACTAACGGTTACTATACTGTCCAATGGACTGCTGTACACTCTTTAACCCTTATCCTCGAGTGGCCTTTTGGCCTTGATAAGTGGTGGTGCCTATATAAAAAAGACTGAAAAAGTTAATATAATTATTCGTTACAGTTGATCACACCTGTCCAAGCATTACACTGTATTTCTTGCAGATGATGGGTGATGGCCAGCTTGCATTCTCAAAGAATTTATTTATATTTTTGTAGTGGTCCTCGTGGCTAAAAGTTTGCTCCCGGCTATAAACTTGACCTCTACAACCAAATTGTCCGCGAACTTGGACTAAACTGCAATACCCTTTCCCCCGTTCTCTCGCCCACTCCGAGGCGAATTCGTATTCGGTCCAGCGCGCCACGGTTATCACTTCTTGTCTTCCCGGCCTCCAATGATCCGATTAGACCGTCTATATCTGTCAATTCCTGTCGAACGGTGCACTTTATGCCCGTTACGTTCGCCTGCGTCACATCACCTTCTTGCTGCGAAGACACATACACCCACCTCCCTTTCCCATCGCCAACTCGTGCCCGTCACACGCGTCGTAGACGTCTCCACCCTCGCCAGAAAGGCCGGTCGCCGCCATAACCAACTTCTTCAACCACGGCACGTACGCAACTGGGGCTGGCGTACCTCCCTCAAACCAAGCCCTCGTCAACATCCCCCAACCCAAGTCGTTGTTTGGAAACGTCTTCGTATATCTGCGAGGAGTTCTGTCCGTCGGTCTTTGTCTGTCACACTTAAGGTTAGAATTAGTGATGAGACGATTCCAATATTGTATCTGATTCCAATACAATTAACGAAACTGCTCTAAATTCCCGATTCCGGTACAATTACCGATTCCGATTTTGTATAAATTTCTATATATAGTTGGGTTTTTTGTGTGTGGGGGGGGGGACGAATTGTAAAAAAAAAACTATGATTTTTTTCGAATCCGATATCGAGTCCGAAATCGATTCCGATACCCCCAAAAAGTTCCAGGTTGTCTGATTCCCGATTCCGATTAATCGCCCTAACGTAAATAGTAATACAGTTAAATTACGGCATGCTATATGTTATAATTACTATAATATATCATTATAAAGAGTGTGCCATGAAATTATGTAATAATAAGTGGTTTCCTATAGTAACTGGGCGTGCATACATATATATATATTCAAACTAACTAGAAAATAGCCATTTTTACACATTTGAAAATAATTTCTGACGAGGACGCATCAGACCGTCTGAAACGTACGTAAACGATTTCAATGACTTAAAAACATTATTACAATGATCCAAACATAATTCTCAATGAAAAACCAAGACACGGAATAATAAAATAATGTTAAAAAATACACATTGTTGGTGACTACTCCCTTATTTAAATATACATCTTTCTTTCGTTGGAATTTATTAACCCATTTATATATATATATATATATATATATATATATATATATATATATATATATATATATATATATATCACCCTGCACTGAAGATTCCCGAAAGGATGAAACACTAGTGTCTGTAGGTATTTAATAATTATTATAGTAAAAAAGTAATTATGAAAGTCCCTTTAAGAAATTCGTTTCTTACCGTTGAGCACTTTCAGTTGAATTAAAGTCGGTCAATTTAGCTCTTATGCAAAGATCATCGTATAACGATTAGATCGCTGTCCGACTGACGTAAATGAACATTTAAAATTAAAATGTTTAAATTCGAATGGATTAGGTCTTCGCTAGTCGAGCCAGAGATGTCTCGTGATGCGGGGTTCGAATCGTTCGACTGGTATTAATCGTGACACCCTGCACTGAAGATTCCCGAAAGGATGAAACACTAGTGTCTGTAGGTATTTAATAATTATTATAGTAAAAAAATAATTATATATATATTTATATATATATATATATATATATATATATATATACATATACATATATATAGGGTGTCCAAAAAGTCACTGAAGGGTTTTGAACTTAATCAGATTCTTTATTTTTTATTATATCGTTCTTTAATATAAACTCAATCTAATTTAGACATTTGGAAATTAAGAAGAAAAAAAAATGCAAAATTCAAACAATAAAATGAAAAGTAATATCTTTTAAATGTTGCCCATTTTTACCTTCACATATTTGTGCTCTTTCCAAAAAATTATTCATGACAGATTGCAGAATCTCTGGATTGCCGTTTAACTCCCTTATTTCGTTCTTGATGTTTTTCTTCAATTCTTGCATGGTTTACGATTTGGTAACGAATTGTGTTGTGACTTGGACTATTTCTTACATGAAAATGCCGTCGATAATCTCTATGAGTCAAAATAATTAACCCCTGATTTTGATAAAACAATTTCGCAACTTGCATACGTTGTTCAATGGTATACTAATTCATACTTAATTTCCGAAATATCTGGAATAGAAAAAAGAATAATCATTAATGATAGAATAACAAAGCTTTTCGATCCTTCATTTACTTTTTGGACACCCTGAATATATATATATATATATATATATATATATATATATATATATATATGAAGAATAAAACATGTATAAATACATTTGAAGCCAAAACTGCAACACGAATTTTTTTATATAAAATAAACAGATGTTTATTTTTAAAGAAATATATTTCGGAGTAAGACTCCTTTATCAATCATTTTTTTTCTTCTCTTCTTCCACGACATGATGTAGTGGGAGATAGTTCGATGAAGAGTCCACGTGCTGTTGTTAACTGCGGGTTTTTTGTGAAGCCGGATAGGTGACGCGTGGTCGCGCATTTTGAAAATCTGGGTGGTTATTTTTGTGTATATCCGTTAGAAATATTGAGTGAAATTTGAAGAATAAAACATATATATATATATATATATATATATATATATATATATATATATGCGTGTGTGTGTGTGTGTGTGTGTGTGTGTGTGTGTGTGTGTGTGTAAAGAATGAGAGTTCAACACAAACGTTGTTTTAATTTGAATAAAATAAAATACGCATCAAGTGCGCTTGAAACCAAATCACAACGTAATATTAGGAAAATATACAAATATTTTACTTGTTTGAAATTTATCACAAATATATTTCGGAGGTAAACTCCATCTTCAGTTGATTTTTTTTTTCTTTTTTTCCTTTTCTTCTTCCTTGACATGTTGTAAATTTGGACCAAGAAGTCTCTTCGTATAGAGCCGCGCGTTGTATCTGGCGGTGGTATTTTGAAATGTTTAAACTGTGTGTAGGTAAGGCGATAATAACGTCTACCTCCGTAATATATAAGAGTTTTAGTAAGAGCTATAATTGACGTTAGGGTTTAAGTAACGATTAGAATTAGTGCAAGGGTTTAAGTAAGGGTTAGAATTCGCGCTAGAGTTTAAGTAAGGGACAGAATTAGCGTTAAGGTTTATATAAAAGATAGAATTAACTTTAGGCTTTAAGTAAGGGTTAAAGATTTGCGTTAGGGTTTAAGCAGGGGCTAGAATTTGCGCTCGGGTTAAAGTAAGAGTTAGAATAAGCGTGATGGTTTAAGTAAGGGTTAGAATAATCCAGAGGTTTTAAGTAAAGGTTAGAATTAGAGTTAGGGTCAGAGTAAAGGTTAGAATAAGCGCTAGGGTTTAAGTAAGGTATAAAATTGTCGTAGAGGTTTAAGTAAGGGTAAAAATAAGCGTTAGGGTTTAAGTCAGGATTACTATTTGTGTTAGGGTTTAGTAAGGGTTAGAATTAGCGTTAGGGTTTTCGTAAAGGTAAGAATTAGTGTTAAGATTTTCGTAAGGGTGAGAAAAAGCGTTAGGGTTTAAGTAAAGGTTAGAATTAGCGTTAAGGTTTAAGAAAGGGTTAGAAAAAGCATTAGATTTTAAGTAAGGGTTATAATTAGCGTTAGAGTATAAGTAAGGATAAGTAATTAGCGTTAGGGTTTAAGTAAAAGTTAAGAATTAGCGTTAGGGTTTAAGTAAGGGCAAGAATTAGTTTTAGGGTTTAAGTAACGGTTAGAATAAGCGTTAGGGTTCAATAAAGATTAAATTAGCGTTAAGGTTTAAATAAGGGTTTGAATTAGCGTTTGATTTTAAGTAAGGGTTAGAATTAGCGTTAGGGTTTAAGTACGGGTTAAAATAAGCGTTAGGGTTTAAGTAAGAGATAGAATTAGCGTGAGTGTTTAAGTAAGGGTTGGAATAAACGTTAGGCATTGCGTAAGGGTTGCAATTAGCCTTAGGGTGTAAGTTAGGGTTCGAATTAACGTTAGGGTTTACGTAACGGTTAGAATTCGAGTTGGAGTTTAGTAAGGGTTGGAATTAGCGTTAGGGTTTAAGTAATGTTAGAATAAGCGTTAGGTTTAGAATTAGCGTTAGGGTTTAAGTAAGGATTATAATTAGTGTTAAGGTTTAAGTAAAGATTAGAATAAGTGTTAGAGTTAAAGTACGTGTTAAAAATTACCGTGTGGGTTTAAGTAAGGGTATAAATAAGCGTTAGGGTTTTATTAAGAATATTTAATTATGGTTAGGGTTAAAGTAATGGCAAGAATTAGCGTTAGGTTTTAAGTAAGGGTTAGAATAAGCGTTAAGGTTTAATTAAGTGTTAAAATTAACGTTAGGGTTTATGTAAGGATTAGAATAGCGTTCGGGGTAAAGTAAGTTTTAAGAATTAACATTAGGGTATAAGTAAGGGTCAGAATTAGCGTTATAGTTTAAGTAAGTGTAAGAATTGGCGTTATGGTTAAGTAAGAGTTAAGAACTAGCGTTAGGGTTTACGTAAGGGATAGAATTAGCGTTAGGGTTTAAGTAAGAGTTAGAATTAGCGTTAGGGTTTAAGAAAGGATTAGAATTAGCGTTAGGGTTTAAGTAAGGGCTAGGATTAGCGTTAAGGTTTAGTAAGGATTAAAAATTAGTATTAGGGTTTAAATAAGGGCTCGAATAAGTTGTAGGGTTTAAGTAAAGGCTAGAATTAGCGTTAAAGTTTAAGAAAGTGTTAGAATTAGCTTTAGGGTACGTAAGGGCTAGAATTAGCGTTAGGTTTTAAGTAAGGGTTAGAATTCGTATTAGGATTTTAATAAGGGGAAGAATTAGCGTTAGGGTTTAAGTAAGGGTTTGAATAAGTATTAGGGTTTAAGTAAGAGATAGAATTAGTGTTAGGGTTTAAGTAAGAGACAGAATTAGCGTTAAGATTTAAGTAAGGGCTAGAAGTAGTGTTAGGGTTTAAGTAAGGGCTAGAATTAGCGTTAGGGTTTAAGCAAGGGATAGAATTAGCGTTAGGGTTTAAGTAAGAGACAGAATTAGCGTTAAGATTTAAGTAAGGGCTAGAATTAGTTTTAGGGTTTAAGTAAGGGCTAGAATTAGCGTTAGGGTTTAAGTAAGAGGCAGAATTAGCGTTAAGATTTAAGTAAGGGCTAGAATTAGTGTTAGGGTTTAAGTAAGGGCAAGAATTAGCGTTAGGGTTTAAGCAAGGGATAGTATTAGCGGTAGGGTTTAAGTAAGCGCTAGAATTAGTGTTAGGCTTAAAGTAAGGGATAGAATTAAAGTTAGGGTTTAACTAAGGGTTTGAATGGTACAAATTATCTTAAGTGCAGCATCTGCAGAACAGATGGTATTTATTTGCTTCCCCACCGAGCAAATTAGGCACAAGGCCGATTTTTAATGTGAGGAGTGAAGGGAGGGGGAAGGGAAAAAGGGGACCAGCTCCCGAGAGGTGGGAAATGGGAGCTGGTTAATGGTCAGGCATGTGGAGTTGCCCCCACATCTGGTCTTTGCTAGTCATAGCTAGTCATAGCTTGCAGCATCTGCAGAACAGATACTACCCTTTGATCCCGGTCCGAAGGCCAAGAACAACAGTAAAAAGGCAAGCCTAGCGTTAGGTTTTAAGTAAGGGTTAAGAATTAGTATTAGGGTATAATTAAGGGTTAGAATTAGCGTTGGGTTAGGTATGGTTAGGAAATAGTGGGCTGTTTTTGTATCAATTTTGTACTATTCACAAAATTAAGTGTGGCACAAGGTCAGGAGATGGGGGTTAGAAATAACTAGCGTATTCAAAAAAGTACATGCTAACTCCTGACTAAAAAACATAGCCTAGCCCATTCTGTCTCATGCGATTGGCGATAAACCAACCTAGAAGAGAGAAGACAAAGGCTTCACAGGACAGTGCCTTAACTCATAAGAGAAATAGCTAGCATTTACTTCAGTCGACCCTTCTCAGTATTGCTGCAGAGGACGTATCTTCGACTGTTATCGTTTCTGCATAGTCATCGCTAATCGCGCAGTATAAGTGGTGGACGTAACTTGGAATATATGGCCATTTTTGTTTTGTTGCTTCGTTCTTACTTTTATGTTTTTAACTTTTTCCCCCCTAAGTTGTCCCTGGCTACGGCGTCAGTCGGTCGGACACAAAGAGTTACCTCCCGTTTCACCAATCAAATTAACGCGACCGGTAAAAGAGGTGTTCGCCCCGCCATTACGAAAAACCTATCACAAATGATCGGCCGCGTCCAATGTGAATGAAATAGTTTTGGGCAAGCGCAATGGGTGGAGGTAACAACACCTACAATTTTAAAGTGTTTTTTATTTCTTTTTTTACTTTCTTTTTTCTGTCTTTTAGTTCCAATTTTATTTCTTCCCTTTAAATTATTTTCTGACTTTTTTTTACCGCGAAAGAAAAACTTTTTTCTATATAAATAGAAAAAGCAGATGCATGTGTGTGCGTCTGTATGACCATCTGTAAATATTTAACCGATAAACTGTTAAACTACTGGTCACATAACACTGTAAATAGCAGTAAATAGTAATCATACACCTCCGATTGCTTCAAACGAATAAAATCTTTGTTTGGATGGATGAATACCGCGTCCAGACACATTTCAGTAAGTTCAAATTTAAACTGTTCATTTTCACTGGCCGAGATATTTGTAATTCTTTCATGCGCATGCCCAAATTCAATTTATTTCTTCACGTTGTTTAATATTAAAACTTTCTTACTAATCTCTCGATAGCTACATCGGTGGGAGACGCGGCTGGAACGCTAAATGTTTTGGTTTCGATTCTCACCCAAATCGCTACTATATATTAGGTTCAGTGTAATATTACATAGAAAATTGTCTCTGTGATAAATAGGGATGTGACAACAGCATATTCTTTTCATTATTTTGACTCTCGAGTATATATCCGACGCAGTTAGACACAGTTAATCAACCGAGAACCACACCACTATATATAAAATCATATAAGATATCAACGGATACACACTCAAGAGTCAAAACAATGAAAATAATATGCTGTTCTCCTAGCCCTAGTAATATCAAATACGTAATTTGCATGAATTAAAATATATTTAAGCGTATTTTACAACCCGGCAAGGCCGGGCGTTCCCCGCTAGTCTAAGATACGTTTTGTGTGAGATGGTAGCGGGGGTGATGGTGGCGGTTGTTATGATGGCGATGATGATGGTAGTTTTTAGGATAGCGGTGGCGGTGGGTTTTATTTTTTCGGTTGAGGTGATGGCGGTGGCGGTCTAGTGATAGTAGTAATAGTAGTAGTAAAGGTTTTAGTAGTGGTTGCTTTGTTTCGCCGGATCGTTTTCGTAACATGCAAACAATCAGATTCTTCTGATATTGTTTTTTTTTTTTGTAGAAGAAAAGCTTTTCTCTGATTAGCATCTTTAAAGTGAGTTTTTCATTTATATGGTCTTCTTATTTTTTTAACCACCTTTTTAATTTTGCTTTGGAATATTTTGTCGGTTTTTATTGCTACTGATTGACTCAATACCATAGATTCCTTATGAGTTCCGAAACGTGCGTAAGATGAGAAAATAGAAAATTAAATTAAAAAAATTATGAGTGTAGACGGATTCTTTCAATTTGTAATGGTGGTGATACAACAAACCGCATTAGATTCGACGATTCAGAATTTTTGAGACGAAGATTCCTTTGATTTGGATTCATCGGACTACTGTTCTCATCTTGAGTGTGATTTCACAACGTTTTGGTCGATGTAACCTCCGAACTTCTTTAGTTGTGATAAGAGATCCAGCTGCTGGTGGCCCTGTCAGTGGGGGCATTAGAATACACCGACTGCTCCCCCCTGCAGAGGGTAAAAGTCCCTCAATGGGTGTCCTGGATATGACCTTAAACTATATCCAATGGTGAGGCCCCAGTTTGTGGGCTTTGGGGAGTGTGGAGCCACCCTTTAATGACCATTGCTCCCAGGTCCACTCTGACCCAGAGTGGTAGTACCTGTTAGGGTCCCAACTATGGGTTGAATAGAAACCGACTTGAAAACAACAAATATATTCTATTAAAAGATTTTTTCTTCAAAATCTTTGGATTCGGCATTAAATAACCCGAAAAGGGTTGATACCTATATATATATATATATATATATATATATATATATATATATATATATATATATATATTAGTTCAATTAGGGTTCAAATATCCCAGGAAAACAGTCCAATATGAAAACGTCGTATTCGAGCATACACCAGTTTCTTTGGTGTCGACTTTCGCATTTTAAACAAAACAATAATAAACCTACGGTGCTTGATTAATCGGTTTTTAATATCCAACAATCTTTATTTTAAGAAAAAAGAAGGAAAGTAGAGATATATCATATTTAGATTGTTTTGCTGCAAAACATTCTCATAAACAAGTGAAACATACTTAATACCATTGAATAAATATCTGCATATATAGATATATATGTGTGTACTTATTGATTCGTAAATCTTCTCTAATCAACACCTACTATATCTCATTCCTCGCATTGTGATAGCCTTCTAATTCTCTACTACATATATATAAAGAGATAGGGCAAGCTTTTTAATCGGTTTGTGTCGAAAATTTGAGCTGTCAAGGGGTCAAAGTTCAAAAGATTTTACCTTTGCAGTGTCTAACAAACTACTCAGCCAATTTTGGGTCTAAATATTTGAAATTTATACATAACGGGTATTCAGACATGCGGCAAGCATTTTAATCAGTTTTAGGGCGAAATTTGGCTGCCAAAAGTTAAAAGTTGAAAGAGTTGACCTTTGCAGACTCTACTAAATTCCTCCGCCAATGTCGGGTCTAAACACATTAGATGTAGATAACTTGGACATGGGTAAAACTTCGTATTTTTATTTAAGACTAAAATAATAATTGTTAAGGGGTCAAAATTCGGGTCAAATTTTAAAAAATTGACCTCTGCGGTCTCTACGAAATTACTCAAATTTTGGTCCAACATTTGAAATCTTACATAAAGTGTATTCACACGTAGGGTAAGTTATAAATAGTACATAGCGCCCGAGCAACACCGTGTTGAAGAGCTTGAATTTGAATTCCTGACGTCATCATCATTTCGACCAGTCAAATGAAATAAAGAACATTATCGATTTTTGTAACTGTTTGTCTTCGTGTCGTCATTCAACAATTGAAGGTAATGTGCTAATCATCTTAATATGAACTTTATATAAAACCCTTCCAAGTAATGTGTCCCCCTCCGCCATCATAAGTAATGATTCACCTTCTTATATAAAAGAACAGTAACAGTAATACACATTCATTCAATAATGATTCCCATCTCTCTGTGTGTTATAAATGTCTCGTTGTCTCTGTATTACATGTACCCGATATATAGACACGTGTATGTACTTATCTATATATATAAAATCAAAAATGTATGTATGTATGTATGTATGATGTGTGTTCGCTTTTTCTGTATGTCAACAAAAGGCTTTTTTTCAGAGAAGTGGTTGCTCGCTTCACTACTTTTTAAAACATTTTATATCATATATAAATCGTAATATCTCACAGTTAACAACGAAGCTCGCCTATCTATTTAATTTGCTCGATTTCGGGAAGATAAATATTCAGTATTTGTCGCTCGCCGCATGTGGGTTTGTCTTTTTCCTATAAAATCTTGTGGCGGGGAGGGGGGAAAGCGTTCAGCAGTAAATGAATACTATCCCGCAGTCAAACTTGACCTCATTAACTCATTTAAACGGGCACTTGCTAAATCCAAGTAATTAAATAAATTCAAGCGTGTTTCCGTTAGCATCTTGCGGTGGAGCAATGGTTAACGTCGCACTTTTTTTCACACTTTAATTTACAACTTTGCCTCAACGGTTCGGGTTCGATCCTCATACTTACTTTTTTTAACCCCCCCCCCACACACACCTCCAAACATCCGGGCAACGCCGGGTACCCCTCGCTAGTTGATTTATAAATCACCGCTTGTTTTCGTATTCTTCCAACAATACCGACTATATCTCATTCCTCACATTGTGATAGCCTTCTAATTCTCTACTACATATATATAAATATATATATATATATTTAAATGGGAATTTGAGATATATATATATATTTCCCTGTCTAGCCGCACTGATGAGCTGTGATACAGCGAAACAGTACTGTGTGTGGATGACTATAATGTTCCTCATGTTCAGTTGAGCATATTGAGAAGTGATACACGAATTACCGTTAGCGTATAAAGCGATGCTCTTTGTGTAAACAAATCGAGCTTAGGTATTTCGGACGATGTCAAAACATCGTTAATTAACGACTCGTACAGCAGCTGCCGATTAGCGTAATTGTTAGGACCTTGTACTGTCGTAGAGGCGGTCGGTTTCAATCCTGGCTTGAGCTAGTTGCCTGTCTAGCCGCACTGATGAGCTGTGAAACAGCGATACAGCACTGTATGTGTATGACTATATATATATATATATATATATATATATATATATATATATATATATATATATTGCCGGGTTCGAATTTATCGACCAGTGTTAATCGTGACAATCTACACTGATGATTCCGGAAAGGGCGAAACACTAGTGCCTGTAGATATTTAATAAATATTATAGTAAATAATTGTATCTATCTATCTATCTATCTATCTTTCTCTCTCTCTCTCTCTCTATATATATATATATATATATATATATATATATATATAAGTTGGTCAATTTAGCTCTTATGCGCAGATCATCATATAATGATTAGATCACTCTAACAGACGTTAAAAACATTTAAAAATAAATGTTTCAATTTCTCGCAGTTAACAGTAGCCGATTGGATTAAGTCCTTCCTAATGGAGTCAGAGATGGCTTCTGTGTTAATCTTGACATTCTGCACTGATGATTCCCGAAAGGATGAAGCACTAGTCTCTGTAGGTATTCAATAATTATTATAGTATATATATATATATATATATATATATATATATATATATATATATATATATACTCGCAGGCAACCCGGCGTTGCCCGGTCGTAAAATACACGTAAATATTATATTTTGATTCATACAAAAACTGAGACATGTGCATGCAAGTATTAAGTTTTTATAAACATTTACTTCTTGTAAGTCAAAAAAAAAATACTCGAGCTGAGGTCAAGACCTAAACCTACAGACACTAAGTCAAGTACAACAACCATCAGACAGGTTAACACGGTCTTTAAAAACGGTTTTAAACGTACTTATTCTTAACATAAGCAATCTGTAATGTGAACGATTTACGCATGCGCATTCGTGAAACAGTGGACAAATAGATAAAAATCCTATGAGCCCCTCCACGTAGTAATTTTTCAATTATGACCCCCTTAGCAGTCCTTTTTTTTTCGGATGAAAACCAATTAAATTTTTTTCACATTTTTAAATCTTCTATATTTTAAATTTAAAAATTTCAAATTCGTTAATCCAAAATCTATCTATCTATCTATCTATCTATCTATCTATCTATCTATCTATTTATCTATATAAATAGATAGATAGATAGATAGATAGATAGATATGAACGACGGAATAATAATAAAAAAAAAAATAGAATATTTCTCCGCCTATTCATAGTCAATGATAGCAGGGTGTCTTGTTTCATCGGACTTTGATGGGTTGGACATACCTGGGTGGTTGGGCATATCAGATTCAGGAAACCATACACCGCCGTGAAAATGGCGGGTATTCTGATACGGCGTAAATTGCTTTGCATTGACCTTTTCGAAACAAGATTTTCAATTAAGCAATCCAGAAAAATGGGGGCCACACAACTATTGAATGCAAATGAGTCAAGAGTATCTCGCTTTTCCCCAGAAAACCCAGAAGGCACAGGCAGTTCTCTTGGAGTAGAGTTAGGATACGAACAGCCTTAATAGAAGGCCGTTTCACTGAAAGTCACGTGAGTTGATAGCGTCACAGAATAAAGTAAAACAGTTACAGTATTGACTATAACGAAGGAATCTTAGATTTCTTTTTGGTCCTCTGACAAAAGGAATGTGGACCTGTAAATTCGCCCTTGTTCTTTCATCCGTTCGTCCATTCATCTGTCCGCACTTTTCTCAATAACTAAATCTTGCAATTATTTGAAATTTTGCACAAACATTAAACATGATATGAGTAAAAACGGAACAGAACAACTATAAATAGATATCTCACTGCCGATTAAATTCTCTACTTAGATAAAAGCCAGGTACGTCCAAAGCCGGAGTATTGTTGCCACGTCTGCTGCTAGAAAGAGTTTATCCTGCCTTGACAGAGTTCAAAATAGACTAATGGGGAACGCCCTTTTCTCTTCCTTGCAACCTCTTCCTCACAGAAAAAAGAGACGTTGCGAGCCTGTCTCTGCTTTATCGCTATTTTCATGGCAAGTGCTCGTCTTAGCTCCAATTTATGGTTCCTCCCTCGCCAATCATTCACGATAAACACTCGTCTAGCTGAAACCACTATCAATAATTTCCCCCACTCTTACTCTGTGCCTAATGTTACATGATAAGGGCTGTCCCCTTTTCATGTAAATATAAAAATAGAGAGATTTAGTTAAAATGAAAATGAAATAGCAATAGACGAAATTCGAACCTCGTAATTTAGGTTTAGAAATAGATTACGTGTGAGAATTAGAAAATGGAATGCAAAACAGCTTAGAGATAAAATGGTTTCAAGGAAAGAATGTGCACTGTCAATTTTGTTATGAAAATTCAATTGAAAGAATGCAGCTACAAGATAATTTAATAAACATGTTTTTAACATATTGGAAATATAGGTTACTGAGAATATAGGTTAAAATTCCTTTTGTAAAAAAAGGAAAAGTTTTGGACACGTATGTCCAGAACACGTGTGTATGACGTCATGGAAAATAGAAAGGTCTAGAGATAGTTAAAAAAAAAAACTTTAGAGTTAAGCAGACAGAAGCAGAGGGAGTCTGAGGGCGACAGACGATAGTCTGCAGTTTGGAATTCGAACGTCTAAAAGCGAGACGGTCACTTTGAAACTTAATATGTGAAGCTTTGAATTCTTGATGAGAAAACCACGGCCGGTCGTGAGAAGAAATAAACCCATCATGTGTTTTGATAAACGTCGTCTTTGTTTTGTGATTCTACTAAAAAGGTAAAGTGAAAATTGTATTATATGTATATATATATATATATATATATATATATATATCTGTGTTATAAAATGTCTTAACATACACATCTTACATACACGTGAACTCTACATCTCATATCTACACTAAGACTGTAGGAACACTGTCTCCTCATCATATTTCACTTCTAAGTATGAACAATTTTTAATATATATGAATCTCTTCATAACAGAAACAACGACATTCTTTATAAAACGAACAGTCTCTCTCAACAACACCCCTCTCTCTCTAAAACTCATCAACAAGCCTCTCTAAGCATCACTTATAATAAAACTCTCTCAATGAAACCCCTATATAACACTAAACCTAAACGTAGATTCAATAAACAAAGTGTTTTCTTAGAATTGCACGACTGTGGAACTTTCTTCTGTCTGCCTGCTTTCAAGCTGATTACAATATGATCATCTTCAAGTCCAACATAAACAAATTCTTGATGAGCTGTCCCTTTAATTAATCCAATTTGCCAAATTTCAACTACTAACGATTACTACGATATTCTCCTATTAACTACTGTACACGCATATCTTAACCTCGTGTGGCCTACGGGCCTTGATGGGTAGTGACTTCTTTGTATTAAAAATTTTTTAAAAATATAATAATAACAAAATCATAATAATAACGACACATAATAACAACGACAATAATAACAATAACAAATAATAATTACAACACATCATAAAAATAACAATAATAATAACAACAGTAGCAGCAGCAACAACAACAACAATAATAATCATAATAATAATAATAGTAATAATAATCATAATAAAGTAATAATAACGACACATAATAACAACGCCAATAATAACAATAACAAATAATAATTACAACACATCATAAATTAACAATAATAATAACAACAGCAGCAGCAACAACAACAATAATAATAATAATAATAATAATAATAATAATAATAATAATAAAGAAAATTCCTGTCAAATCTAACCACAAGGTGAATACCAAAGAAATGGAGCAAATACACAAAGCTAGCCAGAGTGCTGAAAGGGATATGGAAGATGAAAAAAATCAAAATAATACCTATAATAGTAGGAGCACTTGGAACAACGAAAAAAAATTGATAACAGAATGGGAGAAATTGGAATCAGAGGAATGACTGAAAATATACAACGAATATCAATCATGAAAACAGCTTAAATATTAAGAAAGCCCCTTGGAGACTAACACACATGAGCCACGAACCCGGTCCGGACAAATTACTGCAAAGGCAAACATAGAGCACTACATGGAACCTAGAACATTGAAGCTGTATATCTATAAGCTCTTTAACCCCACCCCATCCACCTATTACCACATCACTGAACCCTCCAAAAACAAAAATGTGAGACACAGTATTCAAGAAGGAAAAAAAGACCGAGGTGTGAGCACTGGCAAGACCTCCACTGTGCGAAGAGAAATGGAATCTTGTGGAAGGCTTATTGCCACTCAAATTCCAGTAAAGACCAATGGCTGCTGCCAACGAGAAATCAATGGTAAGCAGCTGTTGCGATAATGCAATTTTATTTGCAAATGGTATCGAAAGAGGTGGAGAGCATTGGAAAACTGGGGAGGGTTGTTGTCACTCAGCTTCCAGGGAACACTGCAGGCTGTATTCAATGAAATCTTTGATGACCTCTGTGAAAGCTCCTTGTGAGCCAATAATAATAATAATAATAATAATAATAATAATAATAATAATAATAATTCTGATTTCGTTTATCAACGTCTCTCTGGAAAGGAATGGGATTCATTTCCAGAGGATTTCCCTCAATCCCGGCTTTAAACCAGGAGCTTCAAAGATCAAGGGTTTTCTTAAGGATGTTAGCGGTACCTACAATAGCAGAGGTCTGAAGGCCGCCTAAAACATCGGGGATTTGTAGTTTTTTTCGATTGTTCTTCGAGACGACGTGATACGCCTTTTGGCCGAGATCAAAGTGTAGTATCTGTTCCGACAGATACTGCAAGCTATGACTAGCAAAGACCAGATGTGGAGGCAACCCCACATGCCTGACCTTTAACCAGCTCCCACTTCCCACCTCTCGGGAGCTGGTCCCCTTTTTCCCTTCCTCCTCCCTTCACTCCTCACATTAAAAATTGGCCTTGTGCCTAATTTGCTCGGTGGGGGAGCAAATAAATACCATCTGTTCTTCAGATGCGGCACTTCCATTTCTCGTTCTCTTTCAGTGGAGGAGAAATCCTTCACGACTGAGACAATTTTTATTTTTGTACCTTTTCTCCACGTTAAAAAACGACCCTGGTGTCTAACTCTGTCCCGTGGGGAGGCATTGTAAATAGGCACTCTTAATGTACCAACTACTTATTTGTGTTTTAACCCCGTGTATACTCCTTATCTCCAAGGCCATTGGGGCATAATTGCTCCACTTCTAATTCTCCTTCTCTCTCACCTTCCTGTTCCAGGGTACTGAAAAGTCTACAATCTGCCAGTTTTTTAGACTTTGTCAATGACGATCAAATCCGGAGAAGATGATCCAGCCTCATTCACGTCGTTATTTTCAATATTTTGATTTGACATTCTCCCATAAATGAGGTTAAATAATAATAATAATAATAATAATAATAACACATCATTATAATAACAATAATATTAACAACAACAACGGCAAAACACCACCACCACCCCGAACAACAACAACAACAACAACAACAACAACAATAATAATAATAATAATAATAATAATAATAATAATAATAATAATATGTTTTCAGTTGCAGAATTGACGCAAAACGCTTGTTCCTCGTGCCAGTTATAGCTCTGCCGTTTACCTCAGTCGCTTAAACAGCAAACTGCCCTCCCCTTCCTCTGGGCCATTATTCACTCGTGCCCCGCACGCAACGACTCGAACGTAAATATCAACCAAAGGTTGCCACCATGACAGTAAAATACTAATAGCTGTCACTGGTTTCCATAATTAAAACTAGACTGTTTCGACGCAAATCTTTCATGGCTAATTGTATCGCTCGGCAGACGAGGATGACGAGAGAGGACCGAAGTACTGAGCAGTGCAACGATCTTGCTCTTCACCGCCGGCTCTTGTTCCTAAACCCCATCACTAACGGATGGATTTTCAAAGTACGTGTCATTCTACAAAGTGACATCACCACTGGCAACAAACTCGCCCCCTTTTTTTATTATGGCGGAGCATAAAAAGTAAAATACAACACGCGTAACTATTCTACAAGCGGTGTTAATTACTTGATTGTATAATGACATCCAAATAAGTAATTTGAAACCATGTCAGAGAAAAATAATTCACTTCGTGTAGGATGTCGACTATTTAGACGCCATTTTATTTTTTGTTTCGTTTTTTTTTTAATTTTCTTTCTGTGGCGGGAGATCTGGCGTCTGCCTGTAACAACGTCATATATTACGTAATACTTCCAAATTAAATTATTAATAACTAATCATTTTTTAAAATAAATTTCTCTATTAACTCTCTCAACGAGAGCAAATTAAACAAAATGTTTGTTTTTATTATTTAACTAGCTGGACGCCCGGCGTTGCCCGGTCGTACAATACGCTTAAACATGATATTTTAATTCATGCAGATTGCGTATGTAGTATTATAGAATCAACCCTCTATTGATTATTATATATTACGAGGAATAATTTGCCCGATGGAATAATTCGCAAAAAAAAATAAAATAAAATAAATAATAATAATAATCGTAATTCATTAATTTATCATTAATTAACTAATCAAATTCGGTCCGTGTTTGTTTACAATATAACGTCAGCTAATATTTAGGCATCACGATGAAAAGTCGCTTCTGATTAATGTTCAGTTTTAAAATATGCAAACGGAGAAATGATTTGCAGCGATCTTAAATGGTTCCTCATCTTTTATCGTAAATTGAACTCATTAATAAGAAAAATTAAAATAAGATAGTAAGGTACGCCAGTGTTTGAACAGGGGAGCGTTCGATCTGTAATCGAATGCTCTGCCACTGAACTATATCTCCAGATGACAATAAATTTGTTTCTTTTTTTTTAAGAAGAAATTATTTGCTGAGAATTAATCTTTGGTTTGGTGTAACGTAAAATATTTCCTTGTAAAATATGTTATTTATTATGAATATGAGAAAGAAAGACTAAGTGTAGGATCTGATTTTTTCGATTTTCGATACTTATCTGATGAATTTCTGCAGAAAACATGTATAAGAACACTGGCAGATATATAAATTAACTTTGTGTGGAATTTGCAAAAGATAGGCTCAGCCGTTTCGGAATCTATGAGGAAAGAACTCACACACACAGAGGCACACACAAACACAAACACACACACACACAAACACACAGAGACACAGAGACCCACACACACAGGCACGCACAAACACAGACACACAAACACAGACACGCACAAACACACACACACACACACACATATAAACACACGCAGACACACACACACACACTCACTCACACACAGACATACACACAAACACACACATAGACACACACAAACACACACAGACACACACACAAACACACACATAGACACACATACAGACACACACACAAACACACACACAGGCACACACACACACACAAACACACACATAGACACACACACACACATAGAGACACACACACATACACACACACAAAGTTACGTTTTATATAATAGCAAACAAAACCTTATATCTAATTAATACGGTAATTCATGTTTCCATATGTACAAAAAATAATAACGGATTATTTCAAAATGTAATTTTTAAAAAATTATCCTAATGAAAGGAAAGTTAAGCAAAGGGTATGTTTTTAATATCTATATATCTATTGTTTTCTATGGACTCGAAAACGGCTGGGTCAATTTTCATGGAATTTCACACGTGCCTGGCAGTGTTCTTAGATAGGTTTCGTGTCGGGATGTCTTCGATGAGTATCGATGATCGATAATCGAAATAATCAGATGAAAGAAGGAAAATGCGATTTTGACCAAAGTTACCATCTTATACAGCTTAACATCACAAGTTCACTTGAGAAGTTTTATTACCGCACAAGAAGAAAGGCCTAACACATAAAATCAGCAATAGGTTATTTGATATAACAGTGGCTCGTTCGAAATGAATGTTTTAGTTTATAGCACAATTTCACAATAATACTTGACTTTTTCATTTTAAAACTTAAACACAAGAAATTATCACCGCACAACTAGTAACGCTAGACATACAAAATCAAAAGCACATTTGAAGAATGATACTTGACGTTTGCATTCTAAACTTTAATGCAATATCTAAAAATAATTTTATAAAATCAACAACAGGTTCTCTACAGTGCAATGTAGACTACAATGTATTTTTGAACTTGCTCACTGCGAAAAGAATATGAAGTCTCCTTCTGGCGCATCCGGATGGGGCCCCAATTAGAGCAATTAGAGCAGTCAATCAATCGATTGGATTAAAAAATGAACTATTTCATCGATATCGTTGACGATAAAACTATGGGCGTGTGAAACATTCGTTGATTATCATTCAATCTCGGGTAACGTCGGGTCACCCTGCTAGTTTCATAATAACCTTAACTATAAACACGTCGTATAAGTGCGTCATATTTTCAGCGTAAAAGAATGTTAATGGAGTTTACTCCTGATCTGTAATGGAACACGTCCATCAAATCTGTTTCCAAGGTCGCTGGAAAAATGGTGGGATCTTTCTACCATTCCAGTAGATATTTTATTGCTGATGTAATTCTCTATCTATATAAAAGCCAAGTACGTTCAGGTATGGAGTATTGTTGCCAGAAGCAGCGTATCCTGCCTTAACAGATTACAAAATAGACTTCGTAATTTAGTGGGGGATGCCCTTTTCTTTTCCCTGCAACCTCTTCCCCACAGAAGGGGCGTTATGAGCTAGTCTTGGTTTTATCGTTATTTCCACGGCAAGTAGTCGTCTGAGCTTCAATCTCTGTTCCTCCCTCGCCAATCTTTTTCGAAAAACACCCGTCTAGCTGAAACCACTGTCAAAAACTTTCCCCACTCTTTATCGATGCCTAAATCAAAATGTAAATTCCATGAACAAAGCTTCTTTCTTAGAAATGCACGCCTGTGGAACTCTCTTCCATTTGCCTGCTTCCCAGCTGACTACAACTTGGTTGTCCTCAAGTTCAACATAAACAAATTCTTGATTAAGCGCCCCCCCTTAAGTAATCCAATCTACCAAGTTTCTATTAATAATCGACTATTACGATATTGTCCCATTAATTACTGTACGCTCAATAACCCTTATCCTCGAGTGACTTCAGGGCTTTGATAAGTGGTGACTCCAATGTAATAAAAAAATGTAATATTCAAATGCACCTTACTTTTAATTTTCCTAACGAAATCAAAATTAGGCAACTAGTAGAAATCCTCGAAAATAATGTTCCACCTGTAAGTGGAATGGGGATCGTAAATTGTTGATAACATTTAAGGATACTAAGACTTAGCTTATTTCAACTATTCTTATTACAACTATTACAAAACGCCTTTCAATTATTCTTATTACAACTTCTGAACCAACGATTGCCAAGACAAATAACACGATACTTTAGAGCCCATCTTTCAAACTAATACAGGGTGGAACGATAAAAGTGTCGCCTTTAATAAAATAGCACTACAGCTTTATTTTAAAACTTTTATTCAAACAATCAATTCAGACAACTTGATTATGTAGTAGAGCTGACATCTATTCGATATAGTCGCCTTCAGCCTCAATAACCGCCTCGATACTTGTCCGAAACTAGAAGCATGCCTTTTCCACAAGCGTCGGCGGGAGTTCGGCGAATACTCGGCAGTTGATGGTGGTCAGGCTAGGTTTGGTATTGTGGGAGGTCATTTTGGTGATGTTCTAGACTTATGACCAAACGAAGTAATCCAACAAGTCGGGGAAGGGAGGCCAGTGAGAGAAGGTTACAAAGTCGTAGCACTCCTTCTGAAGCCAAGCCTGGGTCTCTTTGGATTTCAGGCCGGAGCCGAGTCCAGCTGCCACACCCAGGGTCTGCCAGCGGCCATTTGATTGCACCAGGGGATCACCACACTCTTCAGCACACCAAGGTACACGTTGGTGTTGACTTTAAATCCGACTTCAAAGATATGAGAAATAACGCTAAAGACTATAACCGTGGCCAGAAACTTTGTTTTAATCATCTTGGTACGTCCCTATTATTGGTGGCAATCCAGCGATGCATTTTGAAGATACTGGCAATGGTCTTTTGTGTCATAACTTTGATCGGTAAAGAGCATGAGTTGTACAGCGGCCCATCTCTGATCTCGCTAGTTGAACATTACGCGACTTTCAGACATGATAGAAGGCTCCTATCGTTCTTGGGATTTGTGCCCAACTGGCCAACTAATGCACAACTACAACAAGAAAATCTCTATATAAATAAAATGAACTCATTTTTTCCCGTCGGATTTTGACCTTAATATGATTAAAAATCAAGATATTTCATGCAAATATAATATGCACAAACGGCAGAACAATATCTGAGGTGTGTTATAGGCTTATTATTTCTCAAATTCCTCGATAATCTTAGATTTCTATACTTTTTCTGCTGAGAAGTCACGGCCAAAATCGGTTAAGATCAATGGAAGTGGTAAAATATTTTCTCTCTAATAAATTCCTCCTCCCCCTGCCACCACTTAACACCGTTTGGGGATCGTTCACAAGGAACAGTTGAGAAGAGAACACCGGTTTGGCTTCGTAGTTCTTTCATGTGAAGTTATTTAAAATCACCAAACTAAGCTGCAGTGCTCTGTGGCGTAGTGGTTAGCGTGCTGGACAATTCACATTATATTCTCACGTTCGCGCCGACCTACCGTAGTCGTTTTTTTTTTGTTTTTTGTTTCCTAAACAACTGGAATGGACTTTTCTTGGTGACCGAACTGTTAACGTTGCAGATGTTGTTTTTTTTTTTTTTTCACACTTTATTTTCCTACTTTTACTCATGACTCCGGGTTTGATCCTTCCTACTTACCTACCATAACATTTTTTAAAACTCCCCCCCGTCCCGGAAACAAACACTCGGGCAACGCCGGGTACCCCCGCTAGTAAATAAATAAAACCGGTGTTCATCAAACGGAAATGTAATCATGACGTCTTTTCTGGGGCGAAAATTTTATCGTTCTATCCTGTATATCCATATAATACTGTCTTGCTCTACCCACGTATAGAGCACTGTTGAAATGGATACGAAAAACTGATACAAATGAAAGTGCTTTTCTGCTGGAAGTTGAAAGTTCAATCCGTTTTTACTAATCGCAATAAACCTGTACCTTGGTTTTTTTTTTGTGGCGCGAAAAAAAGAACGCGTAAGAATCTGTAATTGTTATTAATTACTTGATTGTCCAGTGAGTAATTTGAAACCATGTCAGAGAAAATAATTCGCTTCGTATGCGATGTCGACTATTAAATGTCGAATATTTATCCGCCATTTTTTTTCTTTTATTTACTTTATTTTTTGATGCGGGAAATTTGGCGCCCGTCTGTACACGAAACTACGTCATATACAGCTTCTAAAGTTTGGAGATGATGATCAGCAATTCGGATTATGTAGCTTATATGGACTACTGTTCTCATTATTTTCACACGTGGCGGTCGATGTAACCTTAGATTTTTTTCAGACGCATCTTGCCGAATTCAGAAAACCTTTTGTCGAATTCAAGAATCTGCATGGAATTCCGAATAAAACACTTTGTTTAATCGACAAGTGTATTAGTAGTATGCTCTCGTCCCGTCGGCCATTACTGTGCAGCAGTCTTAAATAATTCACTCACTGCGCAGTGGATAAAGTACCAGTTGGAGATTACACTCTTCTTGAGGTTGAACGTGTAATACTTTAATACTTTAATGTTCTAAAATTTCAATTGTAGAATTATATTAAAGTGTTGTGCTAACGAGCAATTTTATACCATTTTTTTATATTTTCAATTTTACTATTTATTTCCGCTAAAGAAAGAATACTTATTTTTTAAAAACTTCTTTTAATAAGGAGAATTGTTTGTTATATTCATATTGTCAAACTATTGATACATTATATATATATATATATATATATATATATATATATATATATATATATATATATATATATATATATATATTATTTCAGCTGTTTTGAAAACTTTCTAAAGAACTATATTGCATTTTTGGATCAACTTGAGAGGAGTTTCCTGCAAGCTGAAATTTTATGCGCGGTTTATTTTATATATAGTTTTTTTATATATAGTTTTTTATATATAGTTTTTTATATATAGTTTTTTATACATAGTTTTTTATATATAGTTTTTTATATAGTTTTTCTATATATAGTTTTTTTTCATATATAGTTTTATATATAGTTTTTTTATATATAGTTTTTATATATAGTTTTTTATATATAGTTTTTTATATATAGTTTTTTATATATAGTTTTTCATATATAGTTTTTTTATATATAGTTTTTATATCTAGTTTTTATATATAGTTTTTTATGTATAGTTTTTTTTATATATAGTTTTTTATATATAGTTTTTTATATATAGTTTTTTAATATATAGTTTTTATATATAGTTTTTTATATATAAGTATTTTTATATATAGTTTTTTTTATATATAGTTTTTTTTACATATCCAGCATTTTTACAGTTTTTAATTTGGCAATTTATAACTACAATAAATAACGGTTTCACTTAATTCCTAAACTAGCAAATTCTAGCAGTGCTACAAATATAATTTGCTGATTTCTTTATGTCCTCTGATGAGAAGAATAACAAGAATAGCATTCTTTGAAACTCCGCGGAATAAGGACTTTGTAAATTGTTTTTTGGAGTATTCAGTCGAACAATAAATTTCGATTGTGACGTTCAACTTACGGTTTTATTTCCTTTCTCTCTTATATATATTTTTTATTCAATCTTCACTCCTAACAAGGCACAGTGCCACTTTGAAGTAGGGGCTTCTATCGGTGACATTTAGCAGGGCATTATAAAGGGAGCTGAGTAGAAAGATGTTTGTTCACATTACACTTGAACTTCTGCATATCAGTACAGTTGAGAAAGCAGTATCCTGGAAGAGAGCTACATATATATATATATATATATATATATATATATATATATATATATATATATATATATATAATAAGTTTGGAAAATATAAATGGCAATTAAGCTACGCAGAAGTTTCTGCGTTTCATTCTCGTGAGTATTCGTCTCGTCCAGATATTGCCTAGAATTGATATTGGTTTGTGTTTACATTGAGACCAGAAAAATGCTCGTTAAACAACAAAGAAACCCGTACAGACGCTTATTAGCTGTAATAAATGAGCGTGTAAATAACTAAGAATCTGATTAGTTGACTAGCAAACCCAGTACCACATGTAGCAACAACAATTCCATACACTAGCCTGATAGATCCTCACGGGGATTAAGAACGGAGAATTTTGTAAAGCCTCGTTGCAATACATATTTTCAAAACTTACTATCTTGCTTTACTTACGTATCGGGCTCTGTCGAAGTAAATAGTGAAAATATTTAAATAAAATTATACTTAGATACCTAAAATATGTGTATCTGTCCGTGGGTATGTGTGTCTTACTCTGAGATGTGTGTGGGTGTGTTCTAATGTTCTAATTGCCTTTTAGTGATCGTCTCTTTAAGGCTCGTACGCGTGCATCTTTCCCATTCATTTATATATATATATATATATATATATATATATATATATATATATATATATTTACATGGAGGTCACCACTTATTAAGGCCCGGAAGCCACTCGTGGATAAGGGTTATTGTGTGTAGAGTAATCAATGGGATAGTATCGTAGTAATCGTTAGTATTGGAGATGTGATAAAGTGTCTTACTTAAGGGGTCGATTCATCAGGAATTTGTTTATCTTGGACTTGAAGACATCCAAGTTGTACTCAGCTGGGAAACAGGAAAACGGAAGAGAGTTCCACAGGCGTGCACTTCTAAGAAAGAAGCTTTGTTCATGGAATCTACGTTTTGATTTAAGCACAGATAAAGAGTGGGGAAAATTACTGATAGTGGTTCCAGCTAGACGAGTACTATATACAAGTCTTACATACAAGTTGTATGTATTTATGGCGATCCTTTAGTTGTGTATAGTTTTTTAACTGTGTGTGTTTGTGTTTGTGCGTGCGTGTGTGTGTTCGTGTGCATATATACGGCATAAAGTTCAGCATACCTTTTTTCTGCTATCTTAGTCTTCTCTGGCATCAAGTCTTCCCTTAACTGGTCGATGCGCTGAAAATAGCATCTAAAACGAAAACACGACGCTGATTCTCTGGCAAGGATCTCTTTATATCGTCTTAGAAGTGAACCATGAGACCTCTTCGTATTGGTGACTCAAGCTTTTCTGCGATTCCGTCAACGCATCATTCCTCTGACCTTTCTGATCTACCAAGTTTGACTCTGCTAATCTCTTCTACACTCGACTCTAAAAGTCCCCATGTGCGTTTCTATTTATATGGATGTATATGTGGGGGTTGTAATTCCCGTTAACCAGACTGCACCTAAAACGCACCGACTCACTTTTTAGCATGCAGGTGTATGCTCTGTCAATGGAAGTCATGAGTTTGATGTGACACCCCTAGACCTTTCTGCACCTACACAATACAAGTAAGCTGGGTTCGTCAGTTAACCGCTTTACTGACACACAACACTCGGATTGAAATTTTGTACGGACCTTTATTATAAAACGCAGCGAACTAAGAGTTATGCTATCCGTTCCAGAGAGTAGTTACCACAATACCACATTTACTCTCACTTTTTCTCGGAAACTACTGCGCTAATATTTATATATATATATATATATATATGTGTGTGTGTGTGTGTGTGTGTGTGTGTGTGTGTGTGTGTGTGTGTGTGTGTGTGTCCTCGTTGGTACCTTCAAATGGGGAGCGGCATATGAATTTTTTTTTAAATTATAATTATCCACTGACACGTGTTTCGTCGTCTACGACTCATCAGAGTGGCTGAATCGAGCGAGATTCGTAATCGGGACCACACGCTAAGAAGTTGTAGGCACTTCCACTGGGCTCTCTCGCACGACTAACGAATATGTTGTGTCTTACCTAGATGTTGTTTATTTGTTTTTGTCAGCGATACTTTTTGAATGAATTCAATTATTTATACGAAAGTGCAGTTTCATCAAAAAATTTTAAAATAACTCTCTGTCAAACCAAACTACTCTATCCAAGTATATTTGGCAACTCAAGAATAACAATATTTCTTTCAAGTTGAAATGGCAAGTAATTGAATCTTGCAAACCATATAAACCAGGAGATAAATTCTGTGCACTATGTACTTAGATACCTAAAATATGTGTATCTGTCCGTGGGTATGTGTGTCTTTCTCTGAGATGTGTGTGGGTGTGTTCTAATAGAGACCCTAAAAATTTTGAAATATGAAGATATTAAAAATACAACCACCCTATTAAATTCAAGAGAGGAACTAATATTCACATGCAGTCATAAACGTTGGTTTAAATTTAATAAATATAAACCACCTTAAATCATTAAAAATCACTTATTAGTAAAAATAGATTACAATATTTTTTTATTATTCTGTAATAAATTAAGTTAGACTAATTATCTCCCTTACATTCTTTAATTAAAGAAATATGACTAATTATCCCCTTGCATTATTTAATTATACAAATAACATTATCCTCCAATTTCTTTCGAATTCTAAACCTTGGCGTCCTTTAATCAAAAATACGCTAACGGAAATAAATTATTACACAAGCGTTCTTTTTGAAAATTTATCATTTCATAAGCTGAAAAGCTATAGCAAGCATCTATATGAGTACTTTAACCATAGTTCCTGATTTCAAAAGGCGAAAAATTAAAAGGTAAATATTTGTACGTTTGTTTTGTTTTTATGTATATATATGTATATGTATATATATATATATGTGTGTGTACTTTTTCATATATATGCATGTATATATTTGTGTATGTATGTATGTATGTATAATATTGTACTTAAACCAAATTTATATTTATAATTTTACTCTATTTTATTTCTATCTCTAACCCATATTAATTTTCTTATCAAGTTTAAATCCACACCTTTATTTTAATTTTTTCCAGATATATCTGCCTTACTTTAATGCTAGGTTTATTTATGGTGTCTTTTACATTTAATAAAACCCTTTCCCAATATTTGCTGATGAGGAAACCTTGTTTGATAAGAAACTATATGTAATAATTATTGTCCGTAACTTGATGTCTACCACAATAAAAACACTGTTTTCCGAAACGATCGTACAAATAATTGATTTTGTTGTTGTTCCTTCCAATGAAACGGATTTTTAATTTAATTATAATTAGATTTTTAAATTATCAATCACATTACTAAATATATATATATATATATATATATATATATATATATATATATATATATATATATAGTCATCCCCATACAGTATTGTTTCGCTGTTACATAACTCATCAGTGCGGCTAGACAAGCACCTACCTCAAGCCAAGATCCAAATCCGATCGCCCAAACGACAGTCGGAGCTTCTAACCGTTGCATTATACGGTTGATGCTATGCGGGCAGTAAATTAACAATGTTTTGACATTGTTCGAATACCTAAGCTCAGTTTGTTTACACAAAGACCATCGCTTCATACGCTAATGGTAATTTATATATCACTTCCCAAATGCTCAACCTTAGATATAGTAAGCTATGAAATTAAGCCACACAGAATATTCTGCGTTTCATTCTGGTGAAAATTCGTAAGGCTTATGCGTATATATTTTCATAACTTACTACGTAGCTCTACCTATGTTTTGAGCACTTTTGAAGTAAATACTGAAAATTACGCATAACATATCTTCGTATATCAATTTATGTGATTAAATGAAGTAGTCACACACACACACATACACACACACACACACACACACACACATATATATATATATATATATATATATATATATATATATATTGTATCTCTCATAGTACATCGCTCTCTCTTCCGCTCTCTCTATTTATCTTTCTTTCTATATATTATATTTCTCTTAATTTGTTTGCCTGTCTCTCTTTGTGTCATTCCGTCTGTTTGTCCAACTTTTTCTCGGAATATGCAGAGCGGATTTAACCTTTGTTGTAATAAAGTGCAGCGATCGAATTTTTATAGCATCCGCTCGATGCACAGTTATGGGTTAATAAATATTAATAAGGACTAATAGAGATTAGTGTCCAATGTAAAAATAAGCACAAATTTAACCATATTACACCGTCAATTTAATAATAAAGCAGTCATTCAGAATCAATTGCCTATAACTTTTTCCCGGTCTTAACAAGCAAAAAATCTAATCTCTCTCATGTTCGTCCCCGTCTCTCTCTCCCGATATATACATACATATATATATATATATATATATATATGTGTGTGCGTGTGTGTGTGTGTGTGTGCGTGTGTGTGTGTGCGTGTGTTTCTGTGTGTACGTGCGTGCCTTCTTCTCGGTCGGGCTTCTTGTCTCGCATTATAAGCATCAACGTTTGTTTATTTCCGACGCGTAGATGCATGAACGTTGTATGTACAGCCTAACCACGCGCTAACATTCCTACGCGCCTCGTTTCTAAGCATAAACATTCACACTTCAATTGACGTCCGTATTTGCACAGACCCCCAAACTGTCTTCGCGGGCCTAAGCTTATCACCAACATCAGGGTATCGCTTTTTGACCCCGGGGTTCCCCCTGTCTTTTCCCAAATTTGCGTACGGCTGTTCACCTTTTCTTTTACCGTCTTCAAGACGAGCGCTGTATCAGTCATTTATTATTTTGAAAAGGAAATTAAGCATATTCTTACTTCGGCTCGGGTCACCTTCTCAAAACAACATGGCGGGAAAATTATTTGGGAAATGCGCATATGTTTTGAAAAATGCAGATCTTGCGGTGGAAAACGGGAAAACAATTATTCCAGAAAACCTTGTGGCAAAAGCGATTGTTTTATGAGGTGTGTGTGCGCGCCTGTGTGTGCGGCGTGTGTGTGTGTGTGTGTGTGTGTGCGAGTGTATGCTCGTGTGTGTATGTTTGAGTGTGTGCGTGTGTGTACATATGCCTGTATGTGTATGCGTGCGTGTGTGTATTTGTGCGTATATGTGTACGTGTGTGCGTATGAGTGCGCGTGGGAGTGCGTATGTGTGCGCGTGGTTGCACGTGTTTGTATGTGCGTATGAGTGAATTGTATGCGTGTGTATGTATGTGTGTGTATGTGTGCGCATGTGTGCACGCGTGCGTGTGTGTGTGTATGCATACGTTGTGCATGTGTATGTGTGGTTGTGTGTATGTGTGTATGCTTGTGGCCATATATGTATGTGTATATGTGTATGTGTGTCTGTGTCACTCCTGTGTGACGGTTTGACATAAGGGGTTTTTAAACGATGTCTACAGGGGACACTATGCGAGATAAATAGCAAGGTGTCTGTTCACATTACATCTAAACTTCTGCAGATTAGTACAGTCAGAGAAACAAGAACCAAGGAGGGAATTTCAAAGTCTAGCAGTTCGAGAGAAGAAGCTATTTCGGTATCTAGGGAATCTATATATCTATACACGGCACAGTCAGGTTGACACACCGGTTCTCGCTAGACCACTGAAGTTAAGCAATTGGAAGTCTGGTCAGCACCAGATTAGTGACCATTTGGGAAGACGAGGTGCTGTACTGCGAGCTAAAATACCAGATTAGGAAACTGTCTGTCTATGTAATTAATCTATCTATCTATCTATCTATCTATCTATCTATATATATATATATATATATATATATATATATATACATATATATATACATATATATATACACACATATATATATATATATCAATGCCTGTCTATATAATTATCTACGTATCTCGCGAAGAGTGAACAGCAGAGAATTGAATCGTGACCGATCATTTGTATTATATTATTTAATATTACCCATATATATATATATATATATATATATATATATATATATATATATATATATATATATATATATGGGTAATTTGCAATATGGTTAACGAAATTTCCAGTATGGTTAACAGAAAATAAAAGGTACTCATAAAGAAGACCACTTAGAGGTTGCTAACATCCATATATATGGGTAATTTTCAATATGGTTAACGGAAAATAAAAGGTACTTTTATTATTATTATTATTATTATTACTATTATTATTATTATTATTATTATTATTATTATTATTATTATTATTATTATTATATACGCTCCATTAATTAAGAAACTATAAAATTTAGTGATAACAACACAATAAATCCGGTGAGGGGACAGGGGTTCAAGCTTGGTTGATAGTACGAAACATCGAAAATTGGAGACTCTTTTTTGGACCCTGTCTAATAGAGAGAGACTGGTGGCAGATACACCAGTTCAAATATTGCAACAAAACGCCATGCATGGACTAATAGAGGTTTTATAGAAGTACAGGATACTGCCAGGTCTGAGTGAATTCTACTAATTTCTTACAACTTATTAACCCCTAAAAATCACCCGAGGAAAGTTGGAGAAAACTGAGGAGTTAGGATTAGATACGAAAATGAACATGGCCTTTGCTTACAAGGATTTGCCTTTAATTAACCGAGAAATGACAAAGTGTATTAATAAGTTTTGCTCCTAATTATGCGGACAAAGAAGTAAAACAAAAACGATATTATTCAAAACGGATCGATTAGAGCAGAGGTTCTCAACCGGGGTCCACATGGACCCTAGGGGTTCATGGAATATTTCTGGGGGTCCACAGGCACAACATAACAAAACTTATAATTATTATAGTTGTTGTAGAATACTTTATTTGCATTAAATTAGTTTTCATTTAAAAATAAAGCTTAATTTTATATTATTTCTTTGATTATTAAAACCTCCAAATTTATATGAGTGAAAAATAGAAGATTGTCTTATGACCAATAGTTATGAATGGGTCCACCAAGATAAAAAAGATGGGAAAAGGGGTCCATGAGTAAAAAAAAAGGTTGAGAACCACTGGATTAGAGGAACGCGTCGTTTTTTCAGAGTTAAATTCTTGTAATTAAGACGCGTGTTTTATATTTTGAAAATGCCGCGTATCACAAGACAAAGCAAATAACACACACACACACACACACACATATATATATATATATATATATATATATATACAATAGTCTATATATTATATGCATATGTATTTATTTATTTTAATGTGTATATGTAGGCAGCAATCTTTTATTTAGGCATAATTTCATAAATGATGTATATTTTTTAATTACATTTTAACCCTAAACAAGGCATAGTACACTAATTTGTATTATCATGGACATAAGTTGCAGGGATACTATATAGGGAGTTGAGAAGCAAGATGTTTGTTCACATTACACTTGAACTCCTGCGTGTCAGTACAGTTGGGGAAGCAGTAAGCCGGAAAGGGAATTCCAAAGTCTAGCAGTTCTCGGGAAGACACTATTAGAGTAGAAGTCTTTCTTACATCTAGGGATTTCTACTGTGTAGGGGTGGGATTTTGCTGCTTGTTGGGTTTGATAGGGTATTTCCATCGAGTGCACAATGGCGTGTAGTTCATCGGAGATCTATCATTAAAATAGTTGTAAAACAGGCAGAGGGATGCAACGTTCCCTCGATATGGACAGAGGTTTAAGCTTAGATGATAGTTCAGGGCCTATCAGGTGGGCGGCTCTGTTTTGAATCCTGTCAAGGGTTGAGAGACGATTATCAGATGCACCAGCATGCATAAAATTCCTGGCTACATATATTTCTTTGATCATATAATTTTTTCTAATTGAGTGTCTTGCTTTTAGAACGAACTGACTGATGTAAATGTCATAGTCACTTTTGTTCCAAGTAATTTCAAGTGTGTAGAAGTTTATCGACAAAGATAAATATTCTTGCCAGGCTCCTGTCTTGAAAAGATTTAGTTGACAACACATCTATTCATGGACATACTATAAACAATAATATGCCAGAAGCCTTTCTAATAAAGCCAAAGAAACCAAGTATTAAAAAAAACAAACACATGAGACATGCATGGTCCCACGTGAGTGCACAGTGAACGATGCATAAAAAATGACTAAGTTCAGCTTTTGCTACCCACACCCCATTTAGCCCCAAAAGTTCCCAGGAGACGTCAAATCTTGGTGAAAATGACAAACGGTAGTTTTAGGCCTTAACATATGTAAATTTGAGTTATGCACCATGCAAAAAAAAAAATGACTACGTCCATCATTTTCCCCCACCCATATTAGCCCCAAAAGTCCCCAAGGCCTTAACATATTTAAATTTGAGCTCAGCACAATTCGAAACTGCTAATTAGACATACGCCGTAAAATGAACAAATATGGTAAAATAGTTCCAAAAATGGAGCTTTTTATGTTATATACTGAGTGATATGTAGTTATTATTAGTAGTATTAGACGATACCACTTGTGCGCGTATGTTACGTGAGTTCTTATTAGTAAAGATATGAGTCTTAGTGAGAGTTCTTGTCTTATTACATATGATGTTGTATCTTAGAGAGAGAGATGTGTATATAATGACATTTTATAACACAGACATATAATAACAATACAATTTACCTTTTTGTAGAAATCACAAACACAAAGATGAGCTTTATCACAAAACACATGATTAATTTATTTCCTTACGACCGGTCGTGATTTCCTCATTAAGAATTCAAAGTTTCACATTTTAGTTTCTGAAGTGACGTCTCGCTTCAGACGTCCGCCTGTCTCTGAGTTTTCTCACTGACCGTCTCCCCTGACTGTCTCCCCTGACTGTCTCTCCGACCAACTAACTCTCACTTACTATATTGAGAAATCCATGCATCCCGGCCACGTGAGCAAAATTCATGTGTTTCAACATGCGCGACTTTGCACATTATCGACATTGATTTCCCAATAACCTATTTTTTCTTGTGTTGTTTCCACAAAGGAATTCAACCTACATATCTAATTTATTTAACCCATATTTTATTATCCACATTCTTTTAACAATTGAATAGTTTATTTATTATTTATTTCATCCGAATTAACAATTTACTGGACATTCCATTTAAACCTATTGTTCTTTAAAACTTATGTCCAGGGTTCGATTTCTGCTTTCTCCTATTTTAATTTTAACTAATCTCTCTATGAACAGGGGACAGCCCTTATCATGTAACATCTACACGCCCAAGAATTATCGCGAAGTATAGACAAACAAAATTCTATAGAAATCAGTTAGTTACAACTTTTCAGAAAGTTTTATAAAAATCCAAATCATCATTTTTTTAATAAGCACAAAAGTGTCAATTCTAAACATTTTAACCGGAAAGACACCCCTATGGGGCAACCTGAGTTTTCTCAGAAAATCTGTTAGTATTACACAAAACAACAGGCCCGACACATAAGGTCGACAGTAGGATCTTTGATATGACAGGAGCGCGTTCGGAATGAATGTTTCAGTTTAAATCACAATCGTACCACGATATTTGACTATTTATTTTGAACTTAAATTCAAGCAATTATCACTGCACAGGCAGTAAGGCCAGGCATATAAAGTCAACGGTAATTCATTTGGTATGACAGGACGCGTTCGAAATGAACGTTTCTGTTTAAACCAGGATTAAAGCAGAATACTTGACATTTCAACTTTGACCACTTGTCAGACAAAACACGAAAAATATATCCAGTTAGGTAGAAAAGTAACTTACCTTGCCTTTAATAACATTTATTTGTTATATATTTGTTTTTTGACAACTTTTTCGAATCTATGTGTACAGTAATACAAACCCGAAATGTAAAGACCACGAGTGAACGCGCGTTTTTTTTAGTTTAGTTTCATATATATATATATATATATATATATATATATATATATATATATATATATATATATATATAAGTGTTTTTAAATTTTATCTTTCTAGCTTTGAAAAAAAGTTTTAAAATTTTATCAGCCTACATAATTTATTTTTGAATATTGAAACATTTCAGGAAAATTAATTTTTGCTAGATTTTTAAAACATGTGTGTCAACAGCTTAAGAAAATCGTCTCTTCAAAAGAACATGTTTTAAAGAGTGTGTGTGCGCGTGTGCTGGGTAGTAGTAGTAGTACTAATAATCTGTCCAGCGTTTGTTTTCGTGTTGTGTGTACGTGTGTGCGGCTAGCGCCAGAATGGCGGACCTTGTGTCGGAGGTTGGATTGTGATGTCTGGTGTAAGTTTCGTATTTTTGTAATTTGTAAATGGCAAGTTAGAAAAAAATTAAACCCTTCCAAGATGGACAATAAATAAGACCATAATATTTTATGGTAAAGTTAAGAGCGTAGGAACCATAGCTTTTTAAGAGATGTGATTATTGGATTAACTAATCAGAAATCGTCTGTGGCACACACATCTCTGTTTTTATAAGTATATAAATTTGGAGAGAAAACGAATCTCACAGGTAAGACATTCTTTATGACATGAATATGTTAGCCAAATTAATTATGAGTAGGTAACTAGATACAATATTCGGAACATTTTCTTTTTTGTGATTAAGGGATATTGGGTTTGAACAACACTGCTGGAAAGCCAAGAATTAAATGTCCTGTTTTTTATTTGATCCCCGAAACAGTGTTTCCTGGTAAACAACTGATTAAATCAACATTAGGACTATTGTGAATCCGAGAGAGAACAGTGCTGCATTGATTGCAAGTGATTAAACGACTTACTGACTATTGTGAATCCGAGAGAGAACAGTGCTGCATTGATTGCAAGTGATTAAACGACTTACTGACTAAATAGTTTCCAATGAATGATGAAGAAATATAAAAATTAAATAAGTTTTTTTTTTATAGTTTTAAAGGTTAAAAACTTCCAAGACTTTATGTTTGTGTGAGTGTGTGAGTGCGTGTGTGTGTGTGAGTGCGCGCGTGTGTGTGTGCTTTGTCTCTATTTTCTCATCTGATTCTGACGAACAACATATCCATCGATTATTGATCGCGTCGTTTTACATTACCGCGTCTTTCTTAGTAACTAGTCAAAACGATTCCCTCGAGATCCATCGTACAGTTTCTGGATGAGAAACGTTTGCTGACCCAGCTTGAACGAGCGAGACTTA
>NC_136525.1:40199964-40252464 GCF_053919585.1 Euprymna scolopes
TTTAAAATTTAGGTTTTTAAGTTTTGGTTGCTTTTGGTTGTTTAGCCAGGAATATGAAATAGATGAGAGAGAGAAAGAGAGAGAGAGAGAAAGACAGAAAAGGAGAGAGAGAGAGAGAGAAAGATTTGTATACGTGTCATATGTGTTTGACAAGTAAAAGGTTTCATTTAGAATGTTCGTACAAACCCCTTAACTACCTAAAAACGACTCATTGTCAACAAAAATGAACGAGTCGACTTGTAGCTACTACGAACATTCTAAATGAAACCTAGGTGTAGTATCTGTTCTTCAGGTGCTGCACTTCCATTTCTTGTCCTCTTTCGGGGGAGGATCAATCCTTCACGACTGAGACAATTTTTTATTTTTGTACCTTTTCTCCACGTTAAAAAACGACCCTCGTGTCTAACTCTGTCCCGTGAGGAGGCATAGTAAATAGGTACTTGTAAAACACATATGACACGTACACAAATGTTTTCTCTCTTTCTCTATCTCTCTCTCTCTCTTGCTTTCTATCTCTCTCTCTCTCTCTCTCATCAACGTCGGGTCACTCCGCTAGTATATATATATATATATATATATATATATATATATATATATATATATATATATATATATACAAGCATTTCAGCCCGGCGTCCCGGGTGTTTGGAGGTGTATGTTGAGAAAAAAAAAAGTGGTAGTAGGAAGGCAGGCTCGAACTCGTACCTCAAAGGAGGAAAAGAACGGGAAAAAACCTGACGTCTTTGCTGTTACTATCACCGCCACACCGGAAGTGACGTAGGTTTAAATTAAGACTAAACAATCGAAATGATAACTTTCGAAAATATCGGGGAAAAAAGCGACCCCCCCCCTGTAGAAAAGTGCCCAGTTGAAGGTGAAGATAGTGATGTTTTTAGCCAATTTTTCGATATTTGTCGTCTGAAAGGTTGTTTGGGGCTCAACTCAAATTATTAAGTTAGATCCATGTCCAAAGAACTTATATCTAAAATTTCAAGTGTTTGGACCCAAAATTGTCGGAGTAGTTTGGTAGAGTTCTCAAAGGTAAAAATCGTTGAACTTTGACCCCTTAACAGCCAAATTTCTAGCCGAAAACGGATTTCAAAGATTTTTCCAAATCTCAGTACTCTGTATATCAAATTTCGAGTCTGCAGACTTAAAATTGACACACAAACACACACACACACACAGCAGACACGTTCACTTATGTATATATATATATATATATATATATATATATATATATATATATATATATATTCTAGCAGTTGAGCCCGGCTTTGCTCAGGCTGTTTGTACTGTTTATAACTTTATGTGCATATGTATATTTATTAAAAAGTTTGACACATGTCCATGTAACCTACATCTAAAATTTCAAGTTTTTAGACGAAGATTGGCAGAGGAGTTGGGTAAAGTCTGCAACGGTCAACTATTTCAACTTTGACCACTTGTCAGACAAATTTTCCCATAAAACCTTATTAAAATGTAAAAAAAACAGAAATTATTAAAATTAATATATATATATATGATTAAATATATATATATATATATCAATTAAATTGTCTCTGTGTGTGCATGTGTGTTTTTCTCTGTACCAAACTACTCTGTCAAATTTCAGTTTATAGACTCCAGATTTGACATAAGGGGTACTGAGATTGGAAAAATCAGTTTACTTTGACTTCGGCCAGAAATTTTGCTGTCAAGGGGTCAAAGTTCAACGATTTTACCTTTGAAAACTCCTCCACCAATTTTGGATCTAAACACTTGAACGTTTAGATGTGGGTTACTTAGACGTGGATCAAACTTTTTAATTTGATTTGAGCCCAATAAATTTTTAAGGAGTTAAAATTGGGGTCGAAGTTAAAAAAAAAAGGACGTCTGCCAAATTACACTGCACATTTTTTAATCTAAACATTTGAAATTTTACACAACGTGATTTCAGACCAGCTTTTTAATCGGTTTTGTGACTAGAATTTGGCTGCCAAGAGGTCAAAGTTAAAAGATATGACCTTTTTACTCTCTAGCAAACTATTCTGTTAATTTTGGGACCAAACAGTTGAACTTTTCCATAAACAGTATACATACATTCACCAAGCTTTTTAATCGGTTTTGGGGCCGAAATTTTGGCTGCTAAGAGGTCAAAGATGAAAGAGTTGACCGTTACAGACTCTAGCACAGCCTTCAGCCAATTTTGGGTCTAAACACTTGAAACTTTAGATGTAGGTTACCTGGACATGAGTCAAACTTTTATATATATATATATATATATATATATATATATATATATATATACATATGCACATAAAGTTATGAACAGTACATAGGGCCCGAGCAAGCCGGGTTGAACTGCTAGTATATATATATATATATATATATATATATATATATATATATATATATATATATATATATATATATATATACGAGCAAACAGTTAATAAAACACGTTAAAAACACTTTGAAATGAGTTAAAAACATATTTAATCTGAAAAGGACACACTAGTTAAGTGGATAGTCCTTAATCCGCGGAGTTTCGAAGAAATACTTTCCTTCTCATCACAGGGTAGGAATTAACAAAATGCGGGATCGGATTTTGCATGCAAAAGTATTTGATGAAACAACAAGTAAGTCAAAGATCTTACTTGATAAGAAAAAAGTGAAGCAGAGGGAATATGGTGAAGAAAAAGGTGATTATACGGGAATGGATTAATTTTACCATCTTGGATCATTTTGGTAAATTTAATTGTAATTTTTATTTTATTTTATATATATATATATATATATATATATATATATATATATCGTTCGGCTGCCAAAAATCTGGTGAAAAAAAATTAGAATTTTCGACAATTTTTTAATAAATGTGACGAATGTATTAAGAAATAAAATTATTATCATATACCATTCACTGGACAAAGCGGGAGAGGGCAGAGCAGTAGCTCTAGATATATCTAAGGCTTTTGACAGGGTATGGCATGAGGGTCTCCTCAGAAAGATTAGATCATACGGTATCACTGGTAGAATACTTAACATAATTAAATCCTTCTTAGATAAGAGAAAAATCCAGGTTGTCCTCGACGGTCGTACATCTAAACAATATGATATAAATGCGGGAATGCCCCAGGGATCTATCCTTGGACCTCTACTGTTCCTGATATTCATAAATGACCTCCCCGACAAAATTGCCTCTGAGATGGGTATATATGCTGATGACACCACACTCTATAGCAGGCACGACAGGAAAACAAATGAACATATATATAAAATAATGGCAGAAACACTAGAGGATGACCTCCAATCAGTAGCGGAATGGGGGCAAAAATGGATGGTCACGTTCAATGCCGCCAAGACTAAACTGGTTTCATCCAATAATTACAAGAAACCTTCTCTACCACCTATAGCAATGGCCAACGACTCTTTATCTGAGCGTACGTCTTTTAAGCTCCTTGGCCTAACGTTCACAGGAAACATGAGTTGGAACAATTACATCGAGGGCATTGCCAGGGCCGCTGCGAAGAAGGTGGGCTCTCTCTACTGTGCTAGAAAACTACTTACACCCGAAAGTAGCCTGTACCTCTATAAGGCAACCATTCGCTCATGTATGGAGTATTGCTGTCATATTTGGGCTGGTGCATCGGCAACTAGTCTTTCGCTCCTTGACAGGGTTTCAAAAGAGAGTCGCAAATCTGATAGGCCCTAAACTGGCATCTGAGCTTCAGCCTCTGTCCCATCGACGAAACGTTGCATCCCTCTGCCTGTTCTACAAGTATTTTAATGGTGAATGCTCTGATGAACTGCAAGCACTTGTGCCCCCACGACGTGAACACCCTCGACAGACCCGACAAGCTGCAAAATCCCACTCCCACACTGTAGAGATCCCTGGATGTAAAAGATCTTTCTACTCCGGTAGTTTCTTCCCCAGAACCGCTAGACTTTGGAATTCCATTCCAGGTCACTGCTTCCCCAACTGTACTGACATGCAGAAGTTCAAGTGCAACGTGAACCAACATCTTGCTGCCCAAATCCCTACATAGTACCCCAGTAGTTGTTTCGCCTGATAGTAGCCCCATACACCAAGGTGGCAATGTGCCTTGTTTGGGGTGAAAATGTAATAAAATAAAAATTATCTACATAGGTAAGTGTTTCATCTTTTTCCGGGAATCTTCAATGCGGTGAATAACTATTTTGCCTATTACTTGATTCGATACTCAGACGAAAGTAAACTTTTACTTCTGCCCTAAAACACTGCAGCCAACTTATGTTGTAATATATCTTTCTTGTAGTTTCTTGGTCATGCTAGATTGTGGAACATGAATTTATCTGCTCTGGTGGAATAACAAGCTTAGTGCTGTCATTTGAGATAACATCATTCGAAGGAGCCAGTTATGCTGAGATGATCTTTGTTAGACTTTGAATACTAATGGTATTTTGAATATTTAGTTAGTGTTTATTTGTACAGGGAAGTGTCCTCAAGCCAGGTTGGGCAGGGTTACTTTGCTCTAGCATGCAGTTCTGTGCGAAAAAGTAGTTTATGTATTAAATGTCTCTTATCCAGTGCATCACTTTCCCTCGATAAAGATTATTTATTATGTTGCAGCCTGGCGAGAAGAACTAGAAATATATGAAGAAAGTTGTGTTTTTATATTACGCGTGGTATATGAAGGTGAAAATTAGTCAAAGTTTACTTGTACAGTGAAGTGTGTCCTCTTGTCAGATTGTAACGTTTTCTGCGATGCAATACACGTTCTGCGCCGTTTCAGTTGCAAAGGAAAACAAGACAACGAATAGGAAATAACTCCAACTCGCATTTTCTTTGTAGCAACAACAATTATTTTTTCATTGCTGGAGCCGTGACACTATCTAGAACGTTCTCCACGTCTCTCACGATATCTTGAACGTTATATCATCTCCCACAAGATCTCGAAAGTTATCTCATCTCCCACAAGATCTCGAACGGTATCTCGTCCCTCACATGATCATTTGATTTCTCTTTTTTATAGCACTTTTTCCTCGTCACTTCATACATATATGTATATATATAAATAAAATTGCATATATACATATATATTTTTATATATATATATACATACATACATATATATCTATACACACACACACACGCACATATATATATATATATATATATATATACATATATATATATATATATATGAATTATTATCAACATACACGGGTGTTTCATCCTTTTCCGGGAATCTACAGGTACAAGAAATCTACATAAGTATATAAACGGTAAAAATAAATAGTAAATTTATCGGTTTTTTTTTCATTGTGCTCAACTGAGGTTCTACCTATAGATTCCCCTGTAGAAAATGCGTACCTGACACTCATTTAGATATAACAACAGTCACCAATCTCTCGTATTATCTATCTGAGTTTCTAATAGGTTATACCTCCCCACTTTTTGTAAATAGGGTATGATTACGAATATCCCCAGTATCAAATAATCCTTACACACTGAAATAAATATTATGTATGAAAACCAAAGACGGATGATATAACACATAAGTAATATTTGGAATCAAGTCTCCCCTTGCTGAAACCATAGCAGAAAGTTTTACTCTCCCCTTCATCAATGCCAGAGGTTTTAGAAAATATCAGTTATTTTGTAATTCATATGCAAAACTAGGAAAACAAATGACTATGATTGAAAAGTTTTATGCCTGTAAAAAGGGTTAAAAAATAGTATCTGGATGATAGATGGTGCCCTTAATGTGCCACCTTAACGGCAAATGTCGTATAGCCAACTACACAAGTTAGGTCATTAGCTTTCCAACGAGCCTTCATTTGTTAAATTCTGATCTATAGGCGCTGAGATTTAGAACTTATAATATTGGCACAAAAAGTGGTATATATATATCTATCCATTTCTCTCTCTCTCTTTCTATCTCTCTCTCTCTTATATATATTTTTTCTTAATCTATTGATTTATTCTATTTCTATTTTTATCTTTATCCTTACTTTATTTAAATCTCTATAAATTTCCCCTTTTTCGCCACTATAACTAAATCCCTACCTAATGAGCAAAACAAATCCCTACAGACACCTAAATATTAAACCAACAACATGTATTTCAACATATCTTACAATGCGTCTACCTAACCTCGCATTATTTACTATACCCGTTTATTTATTTATCCTATCTTTACTTTATTTACTTAGTATAGATATACACATGTCTATGTATATATATATATATATATATATATATATATATATATATGTCTGTATATTTGTGTATATTTATATTTTTATGAATATGTATATATAATTGTGTATGCGTGTATGTGGGTACACGTGTGTATATATGTATGTATATGTACAACAGTATCTTACCGGAGATCTATGTCTCCACGTATATGTTTATATGTATGTGTGTGTATGTATATATATATATATATATATATATATATATATATATGTGATGTGAAATATGGAAATAGTATTCCGACAAAATAGAGAAATAAAAAGGAACAAACCGTATTATGTGTTCATCAACGTTTCGTCTTTATTTCGAGACTTCCTCTGGATGAATCGAAATAAAGACGAAACGTTGTTGAACACATAATACGGTTTGTTCCTTTTTATTTCTCTATTTTGTCGGAATACTATTTCCATATTTCTCATCATTCTGTTAAAATGGAACACCAAACTTTTAAGCAAAACTTGCGGCAATACAAAAAGACATTAATCGCTGCCAACTCTCACAACAACAGGAGACTTTTTTTTGCTTAAATGTGTACAAGAAAAAATTATACCATCCATCCAGAGGAAGTCTCGAAATAAAGACGAAACGTTAATGAACATATAATACGGTTTGTTCCTTTTTATTTATATATGTATATATGTATATATGTATATGTGCGTGTGCGTATGTATTTATGTATATGAGTATGTGTGTATGTGTATGTCTGCATTTAGATGCATGTATGTTTGCATGTACATTGTATATATATATATATATATATATATATATATATATATATAGATGTATGTACGTATGTATCTGTGTGTGGATGTGTGGATATGTACATATGTATGTATGTGTATGTATGCGTATATGCGCGTGTGTTTGCATATGTATTAACTCTTAACTACCTAAAAACAACTCATTGTCAACTCAAATGAACGAAATGGAACCTCTTATTTGTCAAACGCATATGACACGTACCCAAGTCCTTTCTCTCATTCTCTCTCTCCCTCTCGCTCTCGCTCTCTATCTCTCTCTCTCTCTCTCTCTCTCTCTCTCTCTCTCGTCTAGTTCATATACTCCAGTGCCGGCCTAAACAACCAAAAGCAGCCAAATCTTTAAAGCTAACATTTGAGATTCCCCCTCCTCCCATTATCCCCTATTTACCTCCCTCTCTCTCTCTCCTTCACCCTAACTTAACTATTGTCGATACCCGTCTTCCTCCCCCTTATTATCCTTTACCCCCCTTTATTCTCGTATTTCCTCTAAAACCCTTCTTCCAAATAATAATAACCATTTGTGTAAGTTCTGACGAGGCTCCTGGATGGTAAACATGGTCCGGCATCCGAAACATATGTAACTAAATAGATAAAATGGTAATAAAAAATTAAAATATATATATGTGTGTGTGTATGTGTGTGTGTGTGTGTGTGTAGATATATCTATACTCGTAGAAAAATGTAATATTGAAATGTTCATATCGTTGATTGCAGACTTTTTGAAGATTATAATACTATCCTATATTTTAAATTTTATAACAATTGGTAAAAGCAAATATTTTAAAACCAATATAATATGCCTTGCTAGGCCCCCCATATATATATATATATATATATATATATATATATATATATATATATATATAGGGTGACCCAAAAAAGACAAAAGCTACATGGAGGCCATCTAGAACATATAAAAAAAGGCCAAAACCCTAGTGTTTTGATGTGATGTTTTGAATATAATAAACTAGTTATGACCAATGTTTCATTTCATTCGGACAAAACACTAGGAAACGGGGCCTAATTGGAGTTGGGTCCGTTTTTTTTTGGGGGGGGGGGATCACCCTGTATATATATATATTAGGTTGGTGCAAAAATAATGGGGTTTTTGACGTTCAACTTCAAAAGATCATAATAAACTTTATTAATCGAAATAAAAACCATTAAAATCGACTCATTTTTGCTAATGAGAAACAAGTTTATTTACCTTATTAGAATAGAAAGCCGGAGTTCTTGAAGCGAGGAAGCCATTGATTCGGCATTATGTCGGCTTTTGAAGCATTTTTCGCGCAGGAAGTTGTCGAGATGCTTGAAAAAGTGATAATCGGTGGCGAGAAATCCGGCGAATATGACAGATAAGGCAGAGTTCCGTAGTCCAATTCGTTAAGCTTTTGTAGGGTCAGTTGAGCAACATACGGACGAGCGTTGTTATGGAGGAGAATTGGTCTCTTCATATTGACCAATCTCGGACACATACGTTGGATCTTCTGGTGCATTTGTCAATTTGCCGGCAGTACCTCTACGCCATAATAATTTCTCCCGGATTTAAGAAGCTGTGATGGATGAGACCGGCTCCAGACCACCAAACAGTCATAATGTGGTGCAATTTCGGCTCCGGGAAGTGTTGTGGAGCTTATCCAGCATCCAACCACCGTGCAGAACGTCGACGGTGGTCGTAGAGGATCCACTTCTCACATGTCACATTCCACTCGACTAATGGGTCTTTTTTGTTGGAGAGAAGTAGCGTAGAAGACACCTCCAAAAAGACAGGGTTTTTTATTATTATTATTATTTTTTTTTTTTTTTTACATAGTGATCACCACTTATCAAGGCCCGGAAGCCACTCAGGGATAAGGGTTATTGCAAGTACATTACGTTAGTGAGGAGATTTGCTGAAATGTTTACTTAAGGGGGCGGTTCATTAGGAATTTGTTAACATTGGACTTGAAGACAACCAAGTTGTAGTCCGGAGGAAAGCAGGCAGACGGAACAGAGTTCCACAGGCGTGCAGTTCTAAGAAATATTGTTCCATATATGCGGCACCCATCTATCCAGATTTTCTGACTTCCCTATTTGCTTTAAATAGCTAACGACTGTTGAGTGGTCGACCTCGAGTTCAGCAGCAACTTCTGGTTTGGTTTTGCAAGGATCGGCTTCAATTAAGGCTTTCAACCATCTCCCGGCCGCGACCGTCTTAATCTTCGAGGCTCTCGTCACTATTGTGAAATTTCTTAAACCACCGTTGTTCCACACGTTTGTTAGTGGTTTCTTGGCCAAACGTACCATTGATCTAACGGTACAAAAAAAGCCTGAAAAAAAAAGGAATGACGAAATCGAAAAAAGTAATGAATAAACGATTCGTTTGAGGGAAAAATGCGCTTCAAATGATATTCAACATGGCTATATACATCAAATAATTAATTCAGAAATTTTATTTAAATGTAACATATGTAAGAAAACGATATTGCTTTTGCACTAACCTAATATATATATATATATATATATATATATATATATATATATGTAGTAAGTAGTAAGTTACAAAATATATGGCAATTAAGCTACACAGACTATTCCGCGTTTCATTCAAGCTAGGATTCATCAGGCTTGCGGAATATTCTGTGTAGCTTAATTGCCATATATATTTTATAACTTACTACCTAGCTCTACCTACGTACTGAGCACTGTTTAAGGAAATACTTAAAGTTTACGCATAAATTTATATTTTCGTATATTAATTTAAGTGATAAAATGAAGTAAACATATATATATAGAGAGAGAGAGAAAGAGAAAGAGAGAGAAAGAGACACACAGAGAGAGAAAGAGACAGAGAGAAATAAAAAGAAAAAAAACGATTTATGTGTTCACCAACCGTTCGTCTTCATTTCGAGATTTCCTCTGGATGAAATATAAAATAAAGTCGAAACGTTGATGAACACATACCTTGGTTTGTTCTTTTTTAATTTCTATATTTCGCTGAAATACTATTTCCATTATTCTTATCATATATATGTATATATGTGTGTGTGTATGTGTGTGTGTGTATGTGTGCGTGTTAGAAAACTGCGCATTAAGATATCTGCAAGAGTAAAGTAGCGAGATTAAAAAAACAAAGTGAGAGAAAATCCCATAAACAAGTACGCGTAACAAAAAGGCATTATGCGTGAAGTCCGGGTGAATATCTCATCCAATAAAGGGGATATTTAGCTAGACAGGGCGCCCGGTCCAATTGCCGAGGGAAATTACATTTTGTGGTCACTGCCTTTTATTACACCGATGCGACCAGAGACCCGTTTTATTGCACAGGTCCAGCCAATGGACAAAGGGACACCACCGTTTTGATAAAAAAAAAAGAAAAAACACACTATTCTTCAAAGATTCCATAACCAATACCAAACTTAGAGCCGGTCTAGATGCTACAAAATCCGCGCACTTTTCTCCGTTGTATATATATATATATATATATATATATATATATATATATATATATATATATATATATATATATATATATATATATATATATATAATAAAATACAAATTACAATTAAATTTACCAAAATGATCCAAGATGGTAAAATTAAAGTATATTATGAATATTAAAGAATTAATATTTATAAAGTTATCTAAGCCAGATGTAAAAGCTCGATAAAACCAAATAGGAGATAGAGCTTATGATACAAGCAAACAGTTAATAAAACATGTTAAAAAACACTTTGAAATGAGTAAAAAACATATTTAATCTGAAAAGGAAACACTAGATAAGTGGATAGTCCTTAATCCGCGGAGTTTCGAAGAAATACTTTCCTTCTCATCAGAGGGTAGGAATTAGCAAAATGTTTTATTAACTGTTTGCTCATATATATATATGTTTAGATATTATCTTCTATCAATCTATCTATCTATCTATCTATCTATCTATCTATCTATCTACAAATATAAATGCCACTCTTTCTCTCTTTCTCTCTTTCTCTCTCTCTCTCTTTCTGAGTTTGTTCCTTATAAACTCCGAAACGGCTGAACAGTTTGTCTTTAAATTTTACAGAACTTTAGTGTATAAGTCTGGGAGTGATCTTAGTTAAGTTTTGTCTAAATATACCTCCGATAATTACCGATAATCCTTAACCGAAACAGTTATTTCAATTTATCTATCAACGGTAAAGCTATTTTACCATGTCCTCGCTTAGCCACAATGATAGAATAACGGGCCGTGAACATTTTACTGTGGGTAAGTTGATAGCGTGTTTTTGGTTTTATGTTTATTTTTGTTTGTTTGTTTGTTTTTTCCATGATGTGGTCTGTAGGTTCAAACTCCGCACGTAAATTTCTCAATTGTTTTCATTAACTGCAAAGAATTTTATAAGACTTTAAAACTTACTTTTTTGTGTTTTTTTCTTATGCATGACGTGGTCTGTAGGTTCAAATCCCGCACGTAAATTTCTTAATGTTTTTTTCCGTTAACTGGAAAGCAATGTGTATAAAATAATTTTATGAAAGAAACATACACACACCCACAGATATATATATATATATATATATATATATATATATATATATATATATATATATATATATATATATATATATTAACTGTAGTGATTCGATGAATTTCAAAAAAATCTTTTTGGAATGAAGTGTTTGAGTTTCATATCAAAGTTTTTTTATTATTCTAAGCAAGACAAAAAATACGTTTAGAAATTTAATCTCCTTAACCTATAGGGTTTCGATGTCTACCATCTCATATGAGGAGAAAATATTAGCAAATATTTATAAAGGTATGTACCCTATTTGCTAAAGTCAGTGAGACATGGAAAGTCAAAATAATTAATCAGAAGTCATGTAGCAAGAGGATTTGAATAAAAGGATATGAAAATAGTAGATCCAGATTGCGTGGTAAAATCCATGGTGAACGTTTTTTAAAGCAGTTGATAATAAGATCCAAGTTGTATATTGGGTAATTCGCATAGCTGAGTAGATATCCGCGTCGGGCATGTTCTCGTATAAATTTCTTTATGGATCCCCAGCGAAAGTATTTTAAAGTCAGGTTTCCATACCAACTGATTGTTAAATAAAATTATTCTGAAGTATATATATATATATACATATACATATATATATATATACATATATATATATATATGTATATATATATATATTAGAATCTTACCATATATTAATATCAAAAGAAAAATTATTAAACAAAAGACTAGATGTAATCCACGGGGGTTTGCAGAGATACAAATATTAAATTTCACGAAGGTTAGGAAAAAAAATGCAAGGGAGGTAATCCGAGATAAAAATGATACCACGAGAGTGAATTCCCCTGCATCGGGTAATATAATACGAATTCAAACACTAACCAAAATAAAAACAATTAAAATAAACATGCATAAATATAGGAATAAAATTATATAAAATTATATGATAATTTGAAAAAAAAACAAATAGGAAAAACAGGAAAAATTAAAACAAAAATAAATAATTAATAAATAAAAAATAAAAAATACGGAAGTACGGGTTAAAATGGAAAACTATCTTTACATAACACAAAAAGATGGAGGAAGTGAGGAAGCATGGCTGTGGAAATCTTTTTACCCGAATACGATGTCCAGCATGTTAAAAATATACCATTTCTTGTAAAAATCTCATGGATAAACATCTGAAGAAGGATATTTTTACGGAAACATAAATCGTAAAATTGCCACTCATTAATGAAACAGCTGTAATGGAAAAATATAGGAAATAAACAAAGGTTATAAAAAAGAAAATGCGGGTCTTTAAATTTTCAACAAAACTTTACACTATATATATATATATATATATATATATATATATATATATATATATATATATATATATATATATATATATATATATATGATATATATGAATATATGAATAAGTTGGTCATATTGCTGAGTGATATAGAAACTGCTCCTAGCAATGCTCTTTGTGTAACAAAATAAACATTTGGACAATGTTAAAATTATAATTAGTGTTGCGACGATTAATCGAAATCGAAAAAATCGGATCTTTTGGGGGTATCAGTATCGGTATTGGAATCGGAAAACTTTGAGTCTATTTTTCGATGCCAAAACCAATTCCGTAAATTATCTTTTTTATTTTATTTCGGTTTAAGAAACATCTTCCACTAAATGTAGAAATAATAAAATAATAAATATTTATTCATTTTAAATTTCCAATAAGACTAAAATCTCTAGACTACCCCTTCACAAGTGTGTTTCTCAGTTGTAGAAAATATAGGCACATTACAGATGTGTAATCGGGACGAAATAACACTTTTGTAGTAAAATATTTAGAGATTTATAAAGAATCGGAATCGGTAAGTGTATCGGAATCGGGAAAAATATTGGAATCGTCCCATCATTAATTATAATTTCACCTACACTAGCCAACGTAGCGTAACGATTAAAAGAGCTGACTGTTGCCTTGTTGTGATTCGAGATTGGGGCAGTTACTGGTCGTCTAGTCGGTAACTTGTCGATCCTAACTCGAGACAGTTGCCAGTCTAGCCGCACTGGAGAACTGTGATACACCTAAAAAGTTCCCCTGTGGACGACTACATATATGTTGGTGCGTATAATAAATTATGAAAATATATACGGCAATTAAGCTACATAGTATTTTCTGCATTTCATCCTCATAAGGACTCTTCGGGCTAACGCATTGAATTGATCATGTGCTTTTCGGCCACCCTGTACATCTAGATATAAAAATAGGTTTCAGTCTCCTAAAATTCGAAAAGGATACAGTGTCCTGGGACTTTTCGGCCACCCCGTATATACACGTTAGATTTTTTTTTACGCAGGAATCAGTACTTATCAAGGTCCAGAGGCCACTCGAGGATAAGGGTTAATGGGTATACATTAGTCAATGTGATTATAGCGTAATAAACATACGTAGTAGGAATTTTGTAAATTGGATTACTTAGGAGAACAGTTCATCAAGAACTTGTTTACATTAGACTTGAAGACAATTAGTTTGTAGTTAGTTGGAAAGCAGGCAATCTAGAGAGTGTTCAGAGAGGCGTGCAGTTCTAAGAAAGAAGTTGTGTTCTTGGAATCTGCATTTAGCTTTAGGAACAGATAAACGTGTGGGAAATTATAGTGGTTTTTGCTAGACGAGTGTTTTTCGTAAAATTTTGGCGATGGGGGAACCAGAGATTGAATCTCAGTTGCGCATTTGCGATGAAAATAACGATAAAGCAGAGACAGGCTCGCAACGTCTCTTCTGTGAGAAAGAGGTTGCAGGGAAGAGAAAAGAACATCCCCCATTAAGCTACGAAGTGTATTTTTAACTCTGTCAACACAGTATAAGCCGCTTCTAGCAGCTCCTGTTTAGATCTCCACTGTTGTCCAGTACTCCTTCGTTGGCCGTACCTGGCTTTTATATAGGTAGAGAATTGCATCAGGAGTAAGATATCTACTGGAGCGGTAAAATAACCCCATTATTTTTCCAGCGACATTGGCAATGGATTTGATATACGTTCCATTTCAGGTCAGGAATAAAGGTCAAACCCAGAAGCTTGTCAAAAAAGTAAGCCTCCCCAAGACAAGAACCATTCATTTCAGCCGATGCTAGATTGGCATCAGAGCGTAAATGGTGTAGTTTTAGATTGATTAAAAGTGCCAGCTAACAAGTAGGATTTTTGTTTATTTCACCAACTGTTTTCACTAACCAATCCTCGGGCTTTTACTAGACAATAATCGACCGACTCCTATTTTATCTTAAGTCATCATTTGTGGAGTTTATTAAAAGGGTAACTTGTTTGAATTTAACTATACTTGTTACATGATAAGGGCTGTCCCCTGTTCATGTAAGTATAAAAATAGAGAGATTAGTTAAAATGGAAATAAGAGAAAGCAGAAATCGAACCCTGGACATAAGTTTTAAAGAACAATAGGTTTAAATGGAATGTCCAGTAAATTGTTAATTCGGATGAAATAAATAATAAATAAACTATTCAATTGTTAAAAGAATGTGGATAATAAAATATGAGTTAAATAAATTAGATATGTAGGTTAAATTCCTTTGTGGAAACAAACAAGGAAAATAGGTTATTGGGAAATCAATGTCGAAAACGTGAAAAGTCGTGCATGTTGAGACACGTGAATTTTGCTCACGTGGCCGGGATGCATGAGTTCTCAATATAGCAGGTGGGAGTTAGTTGGTGGAGGGACAGTCAGAGAGACAGTCAGGAGAGACAGTCAGGGGAGACAGACAGGCGGACGTCTGAAGCGAGACGTCACTTCAGAAACTAAGATGTGAAACTTTGAGTTCTTGATGAGGAAGTCGACCGGTCGTCAGAAAATAAATCCATCATGTGTTTGTGATAAAGCTCATCTTTGTGTTTGTGATTTCTACAAAAAGGTAAATTGTATCGTTATTATATGTCTGTGTTATAAAATGTCATTACATACACATCTCTCTCTCTCTAAGATACAACATCATATGTAATAAGACAAGAACTCTCACTAAGACTCATATCATTACTAATAAGAACTCTCACAAGAAAAAGCAACACTTATAATAGTCTCTCTCTAAGACTCTTTAATGAAACAACTATATAACATACTTAGATACGTTTCCTTTTTTTTTGTTAATATTTTAGAGGTTATATTATTATATTATTTTAGTATTTATTACTAAATTATTAATTTTACGATCATTCTTACTTTTATCACATTATTATCATTATTACTATCATATATATATATATATATATATATATATATATATATATATATATATATATATATATATATATATATATATATATATCATTACTGTATTAGTTGAATTGGCCGAACCAAATTGATTCTTTGCCTCCATAGGTCTCTATCTTCCATGGCCTAACGAAGATCTTCAAGTTGGAAGCCAGTGTGTTTTGTCAATAATTTTGTGTGCATTTGGAGAAAACTGGCTTAACAACATATGAATATGTGTATATGAGTGTATATCTGGATCTGTGTATATTTTTTAATTGTTGTTTAAATAAACATTTAAGCATCGCGAATATCTGTATATATATATATATATATATATATATATATATATATATATATAAATTCAGGTTTGATATGTTCAAAAGTAGGGACTAATGAATACAACGAGGTTGTTAGATAGTTCTCGATAACAAGAGCAAAATATTTTTTTATTATTTATTCCAGAGTAAACAGTTACATTTGGTCGCTACAAACAGCCATCTGTTTCAGTCAATAAGACTTCGCAGGCGACCTAGAACCATTCGACGTAATAGAAAAAAAGCTTTACACACATATATATACACACGTACATACGACGTAATAGAAAAAAAGCTTTACACACATATATAATCGTCCCATCACTAATATATATATATATATTAGTGATGGGACGATTCCAAATTTTCCAGATTCCGATGCAATTACCGATTCCGATTCTTTTTAAATCTCTAAATATTTAACTATAAAAGTGTTATTTTGTCCCGATTACTGTAAAAACGCCTCTTAAATGATGTGCACATATTTTCTTAAACGTAAAAATAACCCCCAACTGTGACGGGGTGATCTAGAGATCTTAGTCTAACTGAAAGTTTAAAATCAATAATTATGTATCATTTATATTTTATTACAACCAGCAGTGGAAAATGTTTCTTAAACCAAAGTCAAATAAAAAATATAATTTAAGGAATCGGTTTTGGCATCGGAAAATAGGCTCACAGTTTTCCGATTCCGATACCGATGCCGGTACCCCCAAAAAGCTCCGATTTTTCTGAATTCCGATTCATCGCCCAAACACTAATATATATAGTGTGTAATATTTTGAAGTAGTGTGAAGAACGAAGTTAGCAATATCACATATAAAAAGGGAACATTCGAAAGAAACATGGAAAAGAAAGAAAAACATTGTCTCCCAAGAAGTTCTGATCCGAAGGAGTAAATTAAAGATGTTTTCTTACAATGTGATTTTATTATTTGTATTGAACTATGTAGCACAATATTACCTTATGATTATTTATTAGTACTTATTAGTTGATCTCATTTTGGTTAATTCAATAATTCAAATACACATACAAATGTAAATAAACTTATATTTGCTGAATATTGTTATTTTTCTTTCCCCCAACTGCTAAAAAACACTATGTTTTTGCGCTATCTAAAAAAAACATCAACATATTTTTTATTCAATATACGATCTGACTTTAATAAGTTAGCAAACTGTTTTCGTATAATCGCTTTTATTGATGGTACACACATGAAACTCTACCTCCTTTTGAAGCAATCTCCACCGGCTGCAATGCACTCGTTGTACTGTTCTAACAATATGAAAGCCACAGTGAGCAAAGTCTGGTCTATAGGAAGGATGGGGAGCTATCTTGATGTCAACTTGGTAAAATAATCTGATCTTCTCTAAGCACCCTTGGAACAAACTTTGCGCAAATCTTCCGCATCTTCATTTCTTCACGAATAATTGCTTATACAGCTCCAACATTGACATCAAACTGTGCACATTGTCTCTATAGACACACGACATTCCTATTCATGTAATTCTTTATTTGGTCAAGCAACTCTGGGATTCTGACTTCCTTATGTCTTCCACGCCTCTAATCATACCTTACAGACTCCTTACCTTCCTTAAATCTCTTATGCTTCTCTAAAACTGATGCTCGATTCATACAAGATGGTCCAAAAGCAGTCTGAAGCATTCCATACGTTTCTGTGGTTCTTTTCTTGTCCAAGTTTAAACAGAATTTTATTGCATAACGTGCTTCTAAAGTGTCCTTACGCCCAGATTGCATTTTTGAAATTCACCAGATGTGGCCATCAGGCTTTAGTAGGGTGTATTCCAATTCCTGCTGTAGCTGTTTATTTGAATCTGAAATCATAAAAATTGGTCAGTCATCTCATAAGATATATAGCAAGAATATATTGAGTTCTCAAGAGTATAGCACAATTTGAAATGCCTGTACAAAAAAAAATCTAGAAACTTACTGAATCCATCTCATATTTTTGAATCAGTGGTATTTCTTACATTTCATTTATACTAGCCTACTTGCCCGGCTTTCCCGGCGTTTCCCGGGTGTTTAGAGGTGTGTGTAGAGAAAAAAAAGTAGTAGTAGTAGGCAGGCTCGAATCCGTACCGCGAAGAAGGAAAAGAACGTGAAAAAGAAAACGTGACGTCTTTGCTGTTGCGTCCATTACTAAATCGGGACTGACGAAAGTTTAAATTAAGGCTAGTCAATCGAAAAGGGAAGGGATGACTTTAGAAAATATCAGCGAAAAAAAGCGACTCCTCCCTGTAGAAAAGTCCTCAGTTAAGGGTGAGGGAATTTAGCCAATTTTTCGATATTTGTCATCCGAAGGGTCGTGCTTCAGAACGATACCGAACTCCTGAAAATCCATCGCCTCTGTCGAAGGTTTAAGGCAGACTTACATACATACATACATACATACATACATACATACATACATGATGGCAGCAAATTCGTTTTCGAACATTGCCATTACTTGATATAGCACAAAAAAGGATATACAGAAACATGAAAAAAAATCAGTGATGGGTCGCAGAAAAAGTTGCTTTTAAGCCCTGCCAAACTCTGGCATTATTTGGCACACATTGTGCAGACATGTGCGACACTAGCAGCACGTTCTTGATGGCTACTTTTATATATAATCAAATGCCGCTTCAAAGCACCTACTGTTTTGTACGTCCGCCGCAGTTGACTCAAGACTGCTTTGTGTCCCACTGTGCTGATGAGTAGTCTCGTGGCTTAGCCCAGCTCTGCTCAGACATAATCTTCCGCACACCTCACACTCCAGACCAATTTGGCGCCCCCGCACATCCACTGCTCCTTTCACCCTCCCTTTCCGGATATCACGTTTCAGCTGCTCATACTAGGTTCGATCTGCCTCAAACTTGCCCACACCTCCCCGCAAGGTCCTCCTTCACCATTCTCCATGATCCAAAGCAAGACTCTCCCAGATTCTTTCATCTATCTCACATACATACACACATACATACATACATACATACATACATACATGATGATTGATGATTGCAACGTCTTGTCAGACGAGTGCCACTCCCTCAGACATTTAAAACCCATGAGCCCAAATGCCTGAGGGAGTATCTATACAAAGATGATGTTACAGAGTCTTAGCTTTGTACGACAGCTAAGTCTCTCTCTCGGTTCAAAATGTTGATAGCCAGCAACAAGTAAGAGCAAGATAGCCAGCAACAAATTAAACTGCAGACCAGCTTAATGCGGGTAATGGTCTTCCACTTTATGGTTTTTTAAATCAGAGATTTGCTTCTCCTAGAAAGGTTGCCTTCACCACGGCTTAGGGGGGCTCTCTCCACCCCAATACACATATACACACACACAAATATACACGGTGCTAGTTAGCCGTTGACTCAGAAAAAGAGTTCAAGTCATGTCATGTCATGTGCTACTGGTACCATGTAACCCAGTACTACCTGCCTCATGGTCGGGTCACCGGCGACTAAACTGGTTCCCCCACCAGACTTGTTTGGTGAGGAGGGCGGCTAGTCTCCCTGAAGGATTAAAAACAAGACCTTTCAAAGGGTGAATGAACCCTTTTTCGGTGTCAACGGCCAACTAGCACCGTGTATATTTGTGTGTATGTATATATGTGTTGGGGTGGAGAAGGCTCCCGTAAGCCGTAGTGAAGGCAACCTTTCTAGGAGAAGCAAATCTCTGATTTAATAAACCATAAAGCGGAAGACCAGTACCCGCATTAAGCTGGTCTGCAGTTTGATTTGCTGCTGGCTATCTTGCTCTTGCTTGTTGCTGGAACCGAGAGAGAGACTTAGCTGTCGTACAAAGCTAAGACTCTGTAACATCATATTTGTATAGAGACTCCCTCAGACATTTGGGCTCATGGATTTTAAATGTCTGTTGGAGTGGCACTCGTCTGACAAGACGTTGCAATCATCATATATATATATATATATATATATATATATATATATATATATATATATATATATATATACAAGTTAGAAAAGCATTTCATCCAAGGCATGAAAATTGTTAAATAAAATGATTTTACTATAGGCTTTAAAAATAAAGGTACAAGATTCAATTTGAGGAGGGCGGCTAGTCTCCCTGAAGGATTAAAAACAAGACCTTCCAAAGGGACATACATACATACATACATACATACATTAAAACAGACAGGTGAGATTTATATTAGATATTATTTATTTATACTTCCCATTATATACGCATGTATATTTTGATGCATTTTTCATAATAATTATGTAAAGATAACAATTATTTTACTTCTTTCTGTCTTCTTTCCTATTTTTTCGTCTTGTATTCTTTCCCACTATTTTTCCTTTATTTTGATATAGGCTTTTTAATACATTTTTCTTCTTCCTTTTCAAATATATTAAGTTAGCTCGCTTTATTCTGAATATCACGTGATGTGACCTGCTGATTGGCGTGTGCTGGAACTTCCTGTAAAACTTTCATTACGGAATTCAATTTTGTATAAGCAATATCCTCTAAAGTGGTTTCTAGTTACTTGTAACTGGCTGACCGAAACATAGTCATGAATGTGTAGCGACGAATCAATGCTTATGTAAACGAATAAAAAAAGTATATCTTGAACCACGTCGATATTGAATACTTTTGCATAACCTCGTTAAAAGATTGGTTGTTTCGCCTCTTGAAAATATCAGCACACACACACACACATATATATATATATTTTCTCTATTTTGTCGGAATACTATTTCCATTATTTTCATCATATATATATATATATATATATATATATAGACTAGCCTGGCTGCCCGGCGTTGCCAAGGTGTTTGGAGGTGAGTGTTGAGCAAAAAAAAACAAAACGTGGTAGTAGGCAGGCAGGTTCGAAACGGTATCGCGAAGGAGAAAGAGAACGTGAAATAAAGTGACATATTTGCCGTTGCGTCCATTAAAGCCCATATTCACATCAGTCCTCATTGAGTGTCCGTTTGCCGTTTTAGGCTACAGCCAACCTTTTTGTTATCGAGATACACACTGATGGCAAAATGTGTATTCCATTACATATCAAGTAATGCCTGTGCTTAAAGCTTTTCATAATGAGGAAAATCTTTGCACCGAGACAATCCCACTCTCTGAACAATTGCCACATTGAACCAAAAAGAAGAGCAAGTCAACATCATTTGATGCAGCAGACGTCGCAGGTTTTATATCAGGGGTTTCCCTCCCCTAGAGAGGTTGCCTTCACCACGGCTTATGGAGCCCTCTCCACCCACCATGTCATTTGATCCATGACGGGGCACCAGAGCATACTCCACACGCCGGTGGGTCATGTATTCCACAGCTGACAGGGCCTAAGCTCCTCTGGAGGTTTCTGTCAGGGTTACCTGACCCATAGCCTTTGGTTAAAAGAACCTTGGCCCACAAGGCAGTTGGGGTCCAGTTATATAGCGCAAGACATTCGCCGTTCATCAGAGCCCCGTCTGCATGACAGTTGTCACGGCATGCACGTGGGGATAATTTTTTGGGGGAGAAGCACAGTATGACGCTAAGTCATCTGTGTGTTTTTAACATACGTCCACACCAGACCTTGACCACTGCTTAAAATAATGTTCACTTGCTCTTCTTTTTGGTTTAATGTGGCAGTTGTTTAGAGAGTGGTATTCTCTCAGTGCAAAGTCTTTCCGCACTATAAAAATCTTCAAGCACAGACATTATTTGATATGCAATGGAATACATACATACATACATGCATACATACATGATGATGATTGAAACTTCTTGTCAGACGAGTGCCACTCTCTCAGACATTTAAAGTCCATGAACCCAAAAATGACTTCCATCGCCACAGGACCATTTTTTATAGACAGATCGCTGAGGGAATATATACACAGATGATGTTACAGAGCCTTATCTTTGTACAACAGGTAAGTCTCTCTCGGTTCAAAATGTTGAGATCCAGCAACAAGCAAAAGCAAGATAGCCAGAAACAAGTTAAACTGCAGTACAGTTTAATGCGGGTACTGGTCTCCCGCTTTATGGTTTTTTAAATGTAAGAGATTTGCTTCTCCTAGAAAGGTTGCATTCACCCCAAACATATATGCATACATACATACATACATACATACATACACACGTGCATTGAAACAGACAGGTAAGATTTATATTATAGATTTTTAAAAACCAAAGATACAAGGAAAACTATTACATCATATTTATATTTTTCGAAGGTTACACTCGTTTCGAAATCAACTTTAATTTTAAACTTTTTCGATTTCTAGTTGATGTCGAAACAATTGTAATATTCGAAAAACACAAATATGATGTAATCGTTTTCCTTGTTGTTTTGACTTCTGCACACACACACACACACACACGCACACACACACACACACACACACACACACACACATATATATATATATATATATATATATATATATATATATATATAGTTGATTGTTGGAGAGTTATTGGCTACACATTAGCAAACGTGTTTCAATGACCCCCTAGCAGGGAAAATCACCTCATCAGGCCAAAAACCATCCACGAAACGTTCAATAAAGACCATCCCTTTATATTAAAGTCAACTTTATAGGGTTGAACCATTCTAAAAAGAAAGAGGGGTCCTATCAAAACAAATATAACCTATTCACAAAATAATGTTAGGTTTTTCAAGGTATAATTCTGAAGCAGATTTATTATAAGTTTGCATTAAATTTTCTAGCTCCAACCATTATAATTATAATTGTTTTTCGTTTATTTTGTTAATACGGATTTTTAGAACTATTACTCCAATATCAGAGCAATCAATAAATTTGACTAAGGGTTTTTTTCACTTAAAATCGAGATATAAATATATATAAACTATAAATTTAGCGCTATTTCTCTATATAATACAAAAGTACCGACATATATACAAACAAACGTGAAAAATTATATATATACAAATTTCTCTTATAATATGGTGAAGAATATTAGTAACTAAGTCTAATTATATTATTCACGGTAAAAATTTCACTAAAAATTATTTTTATAAAAATCAATAGATTCTTTGTTTGCTAATGTGTAGCCAATAGCTCTGCAACAATCAATATTGCTCTGTTTCATACATTGAGCACTCTTTGAAATGACATATTGTGTTGTTGTTATGAGTTACTGAAAAATTCTACCAACAGTATAATAATATATATATATATATATATATATATATATATATATATATATATATAAAGCTGACCGTTTGTGTGTGTGTGTCTGGTCACGGATAGGCTCGTATATGGTTGACTATTTTAAAAAAACTGATTGCATATAATGATAGAAGATGTATCGAGACACAGGAATTGGTATGTTTGATCTGGCATAACGATGATTCATTAAAATTGTGGGATCTGCGTACGCACCAGGTCCACAAAGTATGGAAATAAAAAATTTAAAAATTTAAAAAAAACGTTTACAAGTGTTTTTGATATACATGTACATATTAATACTTTGATAAGTATGTTTTAACTTAAATAGGGATGGTATAATAAAATTGTGGGGTCTGCGTCTGCGCCTGGCCTCCATGGAATGGAAATAGACACAAACTTTTATACAGACTTTTCATATCTATCTGCGTAAGTATACTTTGATAATTATCTTTCAGTTTGAAGAAATATGGTATAATAAAATTATGGGGTGTTCGTTCGTGCCTGACCTCCATAGAATGGAAATGTGTCACAAAGTTTAACAAGGATTTTTAATATAGATCCACAGAATATTGTAATAAGTGTTTCAAGTTGAACAGGTATGGTATAATAAATTATGGGGTTTATCTATTTTATTCTTACTTTTATCATATTTTGCTTTGATTTTGATACCCCCAAATTGGAAGCTATCTCTTTACAACACTTTCTTTTCATAACCTATCATACTTTCATAAATCAGTCCATTTTCTGTAGGCTGTTTTTGAACCCAGTCAACGACGGGTACTTTTGCTAGTATATATATATATATATATATATATATATATATATATATATATATATATATATATATATATATATATACAGTAGCGTCCCATACTAAGGGACAAAATATGAAAACCTAATTTTTTTAGAAAAAGTGAACCATAATCAGATGTTATAAAATAAATAAGTCAATTAAAAAAATCACGAAATGTAATGAAATCCACGAAAAAGTGAACAATATTTGGATGTTGTAAAATAAATAAGTCGATTAAAAAATACCAACATAATAATATATATAAAAACCTCGAAGCGGTTTTGTCTGTCCTCGAGGCGCTTGGCACCAGTTTAAGCCCACCTACTTTGTGTAAACAGGGAAACCTTCGGTTACAGTTGGAACTATTTGGCGGGACACATTCCATTTAATTTTTATTTTTTTTTCGTTTCTATACCTTTTCGCTTATTATTAGAACAATTCTCAAAAAACAAAAACAAAAACAAAGAAAAAAAAAAAAAAAAAAAAAAACCTTTCTGTTCCTTCTTTCAGACGTATATTCTTGAGAAGTCTCTGAAAAAAGCGCTTCGGATTTTATTATATCTCATGATTTTCTTTTTAATTGATTATTTATTTTATAACATCTGAATATGGTTCACTTCTTTCTCATCATTTTAAAATTTTGCTATTCTAATAAAGATATATATATATATATATATATATATATATATATATATATATATATATATATATATATATATATATATATATATATATATATGTATACATTAATCCTCGCGCGAAAGAGCAGGACACAAAATGTTTTAAATAATAATAATAGAATAACAATAACAAAGATGTTCGTTGGCGAGGACTACTATTGACCGTAACCAGTTATACAGTCCTTTTTAAATTTTCATCCCCATTTTTCTCGTTATATACTGGATATTTGTTAATGAACCCTATATGAAATATGTTCCTTATTAAATTTTAAGATTTTCTATTCCGAAAGAAGTTTTAAAAAATTTAATCTAAAAAAGTTATTTTAAAGTGTTTGTTAAAAAAGTTCAGATTTTCTCATTATTCAGACCTGTATTACAAAGAGGGGGTTGCAAAAAATGAGTTGTGGTGTGAGGTTAAATGCAAACTGAAACAGAGAGAATATTCAGACTTGTAATAATACAAAGACGGGGTTGCATAAATGAGTTGTAGTGTGAGGAGAAATACACATTGAAATAGAGAGAAGGAGAGTTTTAAAATATATCTTAAAGGGATAAGATACCAGTTAGAAAAGCATTTCCTCCAAGGAATGAAAATTGTTAAACAAAATGTTTTTACTATAGGCTTTAAAAATAAAGGTACAAGATTGAATTTGAAATTTATTTATCTTCACAGTAACCGTTTATAAACTTTACAAAGCAAGGTATCAAAATTTAATGCAAAATGATTCAAAAAATTACCTTGGATTTATTTTATGTAATTTACATTTTGTTGCAATTTAAAAACATTATCTTTCATCTAGCAATTAATGATATAGATATAAAATTTTCAAGGATTAAATTGCAACAAAATGTACATTACATAAAATAAATCCAAGGTAATTTTTTAATTCAATTTAAATTCAATTTTTATACCGTACTTTATGAAATTTATTTAGTTCGAAAACCTTTGATGAAATGCTTTTCTAACTTGTATCTATCTATCTATCTATCTATCTATCTATCTATCTATATATATATATATATATATATATATATATATATATATATATATATATATACATCAAAGAACAAAATATAAAAATATAAAGACAGATCCTCGTTTATTCATACTATTGTCCCAAACTGTTTTTTCCGTAAATAATTTAAACAAAATAGGATTAGAAAAAAAAAGTGTACGTAGGTATTTAAATAACGTATTTTAAACGTATATATATATATATATATATATATATATATATAGAGAGAGAGAGAGAGAGAGAGAGAGAGAGAGAGAGAGAGAGAGAGAGAGAGAGAGAGAGATTGAACAGCCCAACCTTCCCATACACACATTTATAGTTTCCTTCCCATTATGGGTATGGATTCTAAAACTGTTTCCTTTTCACTTTCGTATGGTCTATGATCGTTTTCTTCTTCTGCATTTTCCTTTTAATATCCTGAGGATGTCCCCTGCAATAGGGACGAGACTTTGGTCACCATTTTATAAATTCGTTTGGTTTTTCTTTTTCAAAACAACATATATATGTATATATATATATATATATATATATATATATATATATATATATATATATATGTGTGTGTGTGTGTGTGTGTGTGTGTGTGTACACACATATATATATACATATATATGCATATATATACATATATATACACATATATACGCACGCACACACGCACACGCACACACACACACACACACACACACACACACATATATATATATATATATATATATATATATAATATCATATTATATTGAACTGAAGTACAAACCGGTATATTTGCTTATGTTTGTTTTATTTTTTAGACTGATTCGTTTGTTGTCCGAAATTCAATGCATTTTGGGAAAACGAGTAACTAAACAAGCCTGGAATGTAGCCACAAAGCGGTAATTGGTCAGCGTTTCTTTTTTGCTTTTTATTTTTCTTTTTGAATCGTTTCACGGTTCATTCGGTTGGAAATATACATTCCCACCAAATTCTAGTCGTATTTTCAATGGCGGAAAAAAGGGCCATCTGGTGGCTTCCAGGCGAACAACACGTTTCTACTGATCTGACTTTATTCGATTGAAGATTAATCACGTTTTTATGGGTTCCATTTGTTCAACTCAGTTCAAACGCACTTAGCTCGTATATATATATATATATATATATATATATATATATATATATATATATATATATATATATATATATACGAGCAAACAGTTAATAAAACATGTTAAAAAACACTTTGAAATGAGTTAAAAACATATTTAATCTGAAAAGGAAACACTAGATAAGTGGATAGTCCTTAATCCACAGAGTTTCGAATAAATACTTTCCTTCTCATCAGAGGGTAGGAATTAGCAAAATGCGAGATCGGATTTTGCATGCAAAAGTAATTGATGAAACAACAAGTAAGTCAAAGATCTTACTTGATAACAAAAAAAGTGAAGCAGAGCGAATATGGTGAAGAAAAAGGTGATTATACATGAATGGATAGTCTGGTGGAAGATAAAAAAAAATCCAGTGATATATATAATATGAATTAGATTAAGAAGAAACTTCTTGCGCAATTTTTAATTTTGATTTCAAATGATGTATTTTCAAATAAGTTTTCGTTATAATACCTTTACTTTATATATCATTTTAAAGAGCGTTTTCCTCTGTACAAAATCGTTTTAATGCAATAATGTTTATCAGAACATTGAATACGAGATTGAAAAAAAAGCAAATATGTACATTTTTTTAAATTTCACTTCAAGCTAGGCCGAAAAGCCGCTAAAACAACTCCCAATATCAACGAAGCCTATGAACCACTACTGAACCCCCAGCACAATATTGGTTCAAGAAATCTTGAGTCTTGAAAAAGGTAAGCGTAGTAGTCACCCATAAGATGTTGACAACGAATTAGACATAACGTATACGACGATTTACAACGATACGAGAGGTTTACAAATGGCAAAAAAAATCATAAAGAATTACACGCTGCTATAAAGAGTCATTTTACCTTCTTTTACACAAGAATGACACGTTTCTCCACTTGGTTGTGACTTGCGATGAAAGCTGAGTGTTTGTAAATGTACAATGGTAGAATCTCCTGGAGGATAATCACGTTCAAACCTAAAAGAATTCATTATGTTTACAAAGAGAAGATCTCTTCAAACTAACGTGAATGGTCTCTAACATCTGATGAAAATAAGAATGAGTGTGACTCAAAATAGCAAACGAGTCTATCTATGTATCTCTCTCTCTCTCTCTATATATATATATATATATATATATAGAGAGAGAGAGAGAGGGGGGGGAGAGATAGGGGGACTGTTTTGTAACACACTCAATTCTACTGGTTGCGTATATTTCAGTAAATTCCATACACCAATGAATTTTTAAGCCAAAAGGAGATGACTTAAAATATAAGCTACAAATTATCATATTTCATAATTGAGCATTCATATACTGTATTCACAAAACCAAGACTTCAAAAAAAGGAATCGAAAGCAACAAAAAGTGTATTTCATTGTAAGTTATAATTGTTTCAAGATTAGTTTGACAATTTCAAGCATTATGGCGTTTGAAAATGTTCACATAACCAGCATTTCTTCAGACTTCTTGGATAAAAACACTTTAACAATAGAACATTATTTAAAGAAATTTCCCTTACAGGAAAAGAAGCTGCGAAAACATTTATCCTGGACGCATCCTTGTCAAGAGCTTGTCACAATATATATATATATATATATATATATATATATATATATATATATATATATATATATATATATATATATATATATATATATAATTCACGGTAGATTCTCTACTGTGAAATGTAGACTACAATGCATTGTGGACGATGTCACTACGGAAAGGTTCCTCTCGGTGCGCCGTAATGGGCTCATATTAGAATAGGTAATCAATCGATTTGATTGAAAAATGAGGAATTTCACCGATTTCGATGACAATAAATATGGGAGTGTGAAGCATTAATTGATTATTATTTAGTCCTGGGCAACGTCGGATCACCCTGCTAGATATTATTATAATTATGACTATCATCTTTGTTATTGTTTATTCGTGTTTTTGTGCATGTTGTTAACCTAATCTAAAGTTTACAGGATAGAATGATAAAACTGTCATCTTAGAAAAGACGATATGATTCCATTTCCTTTTGATGAGAACCGGTGTTCTTTCTTTTTTTGTAGGTCATGTACTAGTTGTTTAGTTTTATACAAATCCTAAGAGTGATAAAAGCCTTATTACACGTCTGAAAGTTACACAATGTTCAACAATAGAGATTGGAGATGCGCCGCTGTACAACTCATGCTGTCTACCGATCCAAGTTATGATAACAGGATCATTGCCAGCACACTCAAAATACATTGTGAATAACAGGAATGTGCCCAGAAAGTTTCAATTCACGGTTATGATCTTTGGTGAGGTTTCAAGTCAAGGCCAAATTATGCAACCTCATATCGAATTCCGCTTGAAAGTCAACACCGAAATGTACTTGGATATGCTGAAGAGTATAACGATCCCCTGATCCTGGGGGGTGGCAGTAGGACTCGGCGCCCGCCCACAAGTCTATAATACCAAAACTTCGGTTTTGTACACTTCTTTCCCTGTCTCCTCCTCTTCCCCCGACCTGAACCTACTAAACTACTTCGTTTGACCATACGCCGAGAACATCACCTACATGACCTCCCGCAATACCAAAGCCAGCCCGATCGCCGCCATCCGCTGAGTATTCGCAGAGCTCTTGCTGGTGCTTGTGGAAAAGGCATGCTCCAATTCCGGACTCGTATCGAGGTGGTGATTGAGGCTGAAGGCGGCTACATTGAATAGATGTCAGATCTACTACATAATTAATTTACATGAATTGATTTTTTTTTCAATAAAAGTTTTAAAATGAAGCTGTAGTGTTGTTTTATTTAGGGCAAGAATTTTATCGTTTCAACTTGTATTTGTGTGTACAAAGTCACTACGGGAAAGCACGTGGAGCTTCCTCTCGATGGGGAGCTACCTCTCGATGGGGAGCTTCCTCTCGATGGGGCCCCAACTAGAGCAGGCAAAAAATTGATTTGCTTGAAAAATGGTCGGTTTCACCGATTTCAATGACAATTTAATATGAGAGTGTGAAGCATTCTTTGAGCATCATTCAATCCCGGGCAACATCGATATCCCCTGCTAGTGCATAAATATATATTACTATCCTGGGTGTCCGGCGTTGCCCGGGTGTTTGAAGGTGTGTGTTGAGCAAAAACAAAATGGTGGTAGTAGGCAAACAGGCTCGAACTCGTATCGAGAAGGAGGAAAAGTACGTGAAAAAAAAAACGTTACGTGTGTGCTGTTGCGTCCACCGCCAAACCGGAATCGACATAATTTAAATTTAGGCTAAGCAATCGAAAAGAGGGGGTGACTTTCGAAAATATCAACGAAAAAAGCGACCCCTCCCTGTAGAAAAGTGCCCAGTTGAGGGTGAAGGAATTTATATTTCTGGCCAATTTTTCGATATTTGTCGTCCGACGAGTCCCGCTTACAAAATTGTACCGATCCTGCAAAAATCCGCTACCTCTGTCGAAAGTTTTAGGCATACATACATACATACATACATACATACATAATACATACATACATTTAAACAGACAGACGAGATTAATATTATATTTATGTCGATTCACAAATGAAACAGCTATTGAAAAGTGTTAAAAATATATAGTCGAGAGAAAGATAGCGGGAGGGTGTGGAAAGAGACGTATAAATAAATAAAGACAGAGAGGGAGGAAACAAAAGATAAACAGAAAGACTGATACAAATATAGAAATGGGTTAACAAAATGATGATGATGATGATGATGATGATGATGATGATGATGATGATGATGATGATGAACAATTATATATAATCGATACAAAACTAGTTCGTTTTGTGTGATTAAAAATAAAAAAGAATATCAAAAAATAAAAAGCACTCCTAAAGGCCCAAATAAATGTGAATCGCTTGAAAAGACATAGTTACCTTACTGGACCTCTCTTCCCTCCGCTACCAGATGGCCTAACTCGCGGCAAAAAAAAAAAACGCGTCTGGAATTTGGCGGGAGAAAGCATTTTACAGCCGGATGGATGAAACACACGATTAAAAAGGCAGAACGATGTATTGATCAGTGGATTTATTTATCAAATTATCTATCAATAGATGTTCATACATACGTATAAAAGAGGCTCCAACTTCCCTTGTGCACTCCCTCTTTATATATATATATATATATATATATATATATATATATATATATATATATATATATATATAGTTATCATTGCAAAAACCAAAATAGAATGAATTCAGTCAGGAGATTGACTTAATTTTTATTCTTTTGAAAACGCTGGAATTTTTCTTTACACAAATTTTGTTAAATAGCGTAAACTTACTAAACATTTGAATGGGTGTTCTTTCAGAAAATGCAATTAAATTTAATCAAAATATTTGAAAAAAAATAGTAATTTTTGACATATATAGCAAAAATAAAATTTGTAAACAGACAACAATCGGGTCGAACAAGAGAATAGAAATAATAATAGCTTTAGGACAATGGCAAATGCTGGCCTCATTTTTAGAAGCGTCAAAGATGACGCAATTCTGGTTGCAGAGAAGTAAGTTTATAGGCCAAAGAAACAGATTATTTAGGTAACAGGAATCGAGAGAGGGGAGGGGGAGAAAGAGAGAGAGAGAAAGAGAGAGAGGATATCGGACATGGAAGTCGTGTAGTCTCTAGATAATCTGAGATTCGGTTCTGGGAACTGAAAGTAGACAGATCAAATGTAGGCCCAAATAAGGGACGATAAGTAAGGAGCGTGAGAGACAGTTTCTTCTGATTGGTTGTTGGTTACCATAGCAACTTTTTCAACATCAACGTTTTAGAGAAGATTTCTTCTGATTGGTCATCATAGCAACTTTTTCATCGTCGACACCCTCATAAATCATAGCGGGAATGTCGCTCGCATGTCATCTTGTTTGAGTAATGTAGAGAGATTTAACAAAAATGATGCTCTTTGCCGTGCTAGAGCTGATAATATTTCGCTTACGACGTCGCCCGTTAATTCTGTTTCTCTCTTTTTGTTCCGTCTTTCTGTTTATTTACTTAATTTCGTATTTGATTTTTATTTAGTCAGTTTCAAAAGTTGCTTATATATTTTCACAGGTTTTAGACAATTATAACTATTATATAAAACTCACCTGTCTGTTTACATGTATGTATGTATGCCCCAAAACTTTCGACAGCGGTGACGGATTCTTACAAGATTGGTATCTTTTTGAAGCTCCACCATTTGGACGACAAATATCGAAAAAATTGTCCAAAAAAATTTATTCCTTCACCCTTAGCTGGGCAGTTTTCTGACATTTTTTGCAATTCATTGAAAGCTCGCGTAAACGACGTCGTATAAAAGGCATTATTTCGACCGCCCCTGGCGCCACAACCACGATAACCTCATTGATAAGAACCTTTGGGTTTTTCACCTCTTCTTCCTCTTGTGCATTACGGTTTCTAGCCTGCTTACTACTCCTATTTTTTTTCCTCAACACACACTCTTACACAGACCTCCACTTTCTTTTCCGCCTTCGCGTCACGGGTTCAAACCTGCTTGCCTACTACAACTTTCTTTTTTTTTGGCTCAACACACAACTCCAAACACCCGAGCAACGCCGGTCAACGCCGGGCAACGCCGGGCAACCAGACTAATTTATTATGAGAAAGTAAAGTTTAATACATCAAAATAATGTGAAGAAATATAGAAACCACCTAATTATCGAAAATGTTGAAACTGTTAGCCATTGTGGTCCATGAACAGCTAATAACGCTCTCTAATTGAATCGAAAACGTTCCTAATCAGTTCAATTGGTATGTTGATGCATCTTCTTTCAATGGTTGCGTTCAACTCATTCATTGTAGCTCGTTTTGTGGTGGTAATCCTGTGTTTAACATGCCCCCATCACCCCACCAAACAACAGAAAAATCCATGGGAGAGGTTAAATATTGTGAGCGTTGACAGTACTCAATACTTCCTTTTCGTTTTACCTATTTGTTTCGCAGGCGACTATCAAGATATGCTCTTACGTCATGATGATAGTGGGGAAGTGCTCCATCCTGCTGGAAGTACCATTTTTTATTCCTAAACATCTCTTGGGAACGTGGCATAGCGTATTCATTTAAAAAGTTGAGATAATTTAAAGAGTGCATACATTTATTGGCACACCCTATATAAACGGCTACATGTCTGTCTGTCTGTCTCCATATTTTCAAACTCTATCTCCTCTGAAACTAAAAGTCTCCTAGCGCTAGGGGCCTCAAATGATTGGAGTGTTTTTTACAACCTGTTCTTTTATGGGTCTTTATAGACTCATGGGGTCCAAAAAAAAAAGGGCCACAATTGAAAAGATCGTTAAACATTTTGTATATTCATTTTAGTTCATTTTAAATTTTTAATCAGTTCATGTACCTGTCACGTTGCTACAGTGGTAACGTCACTAGCTTTGAATGCTACAGTTTCGCTTTCGATTCTGGCTGATGTCACCAATTACTTTTGTTTTTAATTTTTGAAAGCACGATTCTATAATGATTAGGGCTAGGACCACAGCATATTCTTTTCATTTTTTGACTGAGTGTGTATCTGTTGATATCTTATATGCTTTTATATAGGGTGATGTGGTTCTTGGTTGATAAACTGTATCTAATTGTGTCGGATATATACTCGAGAGTCAAAACAATGATAATAATATTCTGTCCACATAGCCCTATACATAAAAAATCTGGACAAATTTAAATTACGCCTAGGCAAAGCCAGGCGCCCCCTCTCCCCTGCTAGTCTTCTATATATAAAATATAAAATGCGTGTGTGTGTGTGTGTGTGTGTGTGTGTGTGTGTGTGTGTGTGTGTGTGTGTGTGTATATCTCGCAAAAACTTTCGACAGACGAGATCGGTATTGTTTTAAGGCTCGACCCGAATATCGAAAAATTGTCCAAAAAAAAATTAATTCCTTCATCCTAAACTGGGCAGTTCTCTACAAGAACGGGGTCGAGATTTTTAAGTCGCTAATTTTTGCAAGTCATCGTATTGGTTTGACTGACTTCACTTAATGTCAACGTTCCGAACTTCCAATCGCAGTGCGGAGACATCGGCAAAGACGTCACTTTCTTTTTCCTCCTTCGCGTTACGTGTTCGAACCTGCCTACCTGCTACCACATTTCTCTCTATGTATATCTCTCTCCACCCAAACTGCCTACTGTTTTTTCGCCCCCCCCCCCGCTACTACCAATTTATTTTTTTTAATCATCCCGCCCCTTACTTGGCCCCAGCAACGCCGGGGAACCCCACGACACTACCACTTTTTTTAACACCTCTATTCACCCCATCGTGGGTCCTTGATACACCTCAACACACCCGGGCAACTCCGGGTTCCCTCGCTAGTACGGAATAAAATAAAACGATCTGAAAGGGAAAAAAAAAGTTTGTATGAACGAAGGATAAAACATTTAAAGCAGGTTTCCTTCGTTTTTGGTCCTTTCGTGATTACTGCTGATAATTATGTAACGGTATGAACCCTACGAAGAACGGGTATATTCCTAGTCTCATATAAAGAGTTTTCAATTCCGAGTTCATGCTGCTAGTTCATTTTTTTTTTTTTTTTACTATGGAAGCCTAACGAAGCCAAATAAGCCAAAGTTATCCCTTCGAAAATCCCGTTTCCATATCGAATCTTGTCAGTTAGGCTCAGTGTTAGCATATTTCTAAACTAATCTTTTTTGTAGTGCATCGTCGTCGTCGATTATTCCGGTACAGGTAATAATATCTCTTGTTTGTAAAAAAAGAAAAAAAAAAAGAAGAAGATATTGCGCCAATGATCATGTGCCTGTGTGTTTTGTTTTTGCGCACTTCCGGGGCTGCTTTAATTTGTTTAGCAAATAAAAGAGATGAGATACAATCGAGGAATTTGGGAGTTTTTTGTTTTGTTTTTTCTTTTTGTTTGTGTTTTGCGTGTATAGTTGTTTCGGGTTTTTATTCAATTAAATCTCCGGTTGTTGCAGAGTTGCTTTGTTTGTTTTATCTGCCGTAGATTAGAAACTGATGAGCGAGACGAACGAGCATAAGAAAATTACCGAGTTGTTACAAGGTGGACGCCCTTAGAAGCGGCGGCATGATTCCATTTCCGTTTGATTAAAACCGGTTTTCTTTTTAATTGCAGGCCATCTACTAGTTGACCAATTGTCTACAAATCCCAAGAGCGATAAATGACCGTTTATGATGCCTGAAAATGACACAATGTTCAACGAGCGAGATCGGAGATGCGTCGCTGTACTTTGTCCTGCATTTTTTCTTTATCTCTCTCTTTTCTTAATATAAGGTTGACAAGAAAGTTTTTGTGGTTTGCATTTTTAACTTCAGATGAACATATCTTAGTTCAAGCAAAAATTTACGGATCGGAATAAGCACCATCCGAATTAACACAGTTTGCTAATGCAAGACACGTGTAACGTAAAAATCTTGCGTTGAAGGCGTTTTTTGATATCGTTTAGTTTTTTAAGCATTTCTTACACAGAAAGTTGTCGAGAGGCTTGAAAAAGTAGTAGTCAGTAGGTGAGACGTCTGGAGAGTATGGCGAATGAGACAGAGCTTCGTAGTCCAATTCTTTCAACTTCTGCAGAGTCGGTTTAGCGAGAAATTCCTTTTCAACCTAATCGTTTCTCTGCGTTTCTTTTTTTTTTTTTTTTTTCTTGTTCATTGATTTACTATATTTTCCCCCGTTTTTTTTTTTAGTCCGCAAAGATTCGGAAAAGTGGCAAAAAAAAAAAAATCAAATATTTAACAAATAAATATTACCAAAGGCAAATGGGTATTTCTTATACTTAGCTAGGTAATTTTTTTTTGTTTGTATTTTTACTTACGTTTATTCGGTTCTAAAAACCAGCAATATCAACTGATTATGTACAAGAAAAAAATGACCTCAATTTATTTGTAATGTGACCATGTTTTTGTGTGTGTGTGTGTGTGTGTGTGCTTGTATGCGGGTTGACATTCCTTGTTTTTTTTAGTTGAATAGACATTTTACGTTTAGTAAAACACCTAAAAACCTACTCAGTTAGATTGAAGAGTTACTTATCTTGCCTTTGGTAACGTTATTTGTTATATCTTTGATTTTTTTTTTTTTTTTTACTATTTTTTCGAATCTCTGTGGATTGTAAAACAACCATTTTGTGTATTTATTTCTTTCATGCCAAAAAGTTTGAGTTCTTCACTTTATGTTCTTTTTTGTGTGTGTACTCTTCTTCTTCTTCTTCTTCTTCTTCTTCTTCTTCTTCTTCTCCTCCTCCTCTCCCTTTGTCTTCTTCTTCTTCTTTTTGTCTTTTTTCTTCTTTGTTTTCACTCATAATCTATTTGGCTTCTTTTTCTCAAATCCCATGTCTGTTCATCTTTCCTTCTTTTCTTTTCTTTTCTTTTTTTTTTATTGCATTTTCACCCCCAAACAAAGCACAGTGCCACTTTGATGTACGGAGTACTATTTGAGACATAAGATAATTTAAAAAAATACTCATAGTTTTACTGCGACATTCGTGACACTTATATGGTGGATTTCTATCAGTATTTTTTAAAAAATTTTTCACTTTTTAACAATTTTCGACGTTCTGGAGACAGTGTGATTTTGTCGGCCATCTTGATTGGCCGTTTAATTTACCTACTCGGCACTACTTATCTTTCGAACAGAATACACCCTTAAAATCCCGTTAAAATACATAAAACCTATCCAGATATATAGATGAGTAATATATCTTGCCTTTGGTAACATTTAATTGTTATGTACATGAATTTTTGGCCCTATTCTCTGTTATTAGCTTATCTGCTAAATAACCTTTCCTTTTCATGCCTTGTTTTTTTTTTCTTTTGATATATACCGCGTTTTAATTCTCTTTATCATATTTCGTTTTTTTTTGTTTTGTTTTTTTAGTTTTTTCTTAATACCTCAGTTTCTTTCTTTTCTTTTAAAAGTAAAAAATTAAATCGATAATCACCTATGCTGTCGTTTAGTTCTTACATTCATGAGTGATGTTTCTAGCAGAGGGGGAAGAATTGCTGTTTTCTGGGTGGAAATCTATCCATCTAGCACTTCTCATTGTCTGTTTTTTTGTCTTTAAAATACTGTTTTTAAGCTTCTTAAATCAAGTGGGTTCATGTCTTGTCTGGGGCGATTTCCATTACAAATAAAACTGGCTCATAGTACTACCCGGAATTTCCCGAGGCAAAACTGTAACATAAATTAAATCTCTCTCTTTCTCTCTCTCTCTCTCTCTCTCTCTCTTTCTCTCTCTCTTTCTTTTCTCTCCTCCCTCGTTTTCTCCTTCCTTTTTCCTTTGACAAATTCAATCCTTTTTCAAGACATACACGCACACTCTAATAAGCATAAAGAAAGCAACTATAAATAACCAGAGTTATTTCCCTTTTTGCGATAACAGTAAAAAGTGCATGTAGATCATGCTAACATAAAATATATTAAATGACATTTGACTCTGCAGTAATGATCTTTTTTTACATAAGAGTCACCACTTATCAAGGCCCAGAGGCCACTTGAGGATAAGGGTTCAAGAGTGACAGTAGTCAATGAGACAATATCACAGTAATCGTTAGATGTGTAAATTTGGTAAATTGGATAACTTAAGGTGAACGACTCATCAAGAATTTATTTACATTGAACTTGAACACGACCATATTGTAGTCAGCTGGAAAGCAGGCAAACGGAAGACAGTTCCACGGGTGTGCAGTTCTAAGAAAGCAGCTTTGTTCATAGAATCTACGTCTGGGTTTAGGCACAGATAAAGATTGGGGGAAATTATTGATAGTGTTTTCAACTAGACGTGTGTTTCTCGTGAAATTTTTACGAGGGGGGTATAGATGGGAGTTCAGACGAGCACTTGCCATGAAAATAGCGATAAAGCAGAAGCAGGTTAACAATGTCTCTTCTGCAAGAAAGAGGTTGAAGGGAATAGAAAAGGACATTTGAAGTCTACTTTGAACTCTGTCAAGACAGAATAAGTTCTTTCTAGCAGCTCCTGCCCCCTGTGGCAATAATATCCCATCCTTGGACGTATCTGGCTATTATATAGGTAGATAATTTTAATTTTAGATATTACACATCCGGTGTTACGCCAATTAAAAATATAGCAACTTAGTATATGTTTGTTGTATATTTTTCAAGTTTTAGCTGTACAGACAAATAGACATTTGCCATTTAAATAATCGAGTGAGGATTGAACCTCAAAACCTCCAGTAAGCTGTCTCTCAGAACTGTTAGACTTAACACCTTTATCCGTTGCACGATGTGTTCATGTGCTGCAGAAATGAAAACCATCTACCCCCGTGGATTAAATAATGGGTTTACTTTTAATTTTTTGGAGCACATTGCTGTTGGATTGCTTTCCTTCTGATTACGACCTCGATGTTAACTTTGGTTGGGTCGCATGTATTGTTCATAACTTTATGTGCATATGTATATATATATGAAAACGTTTGACTCATGCTCAGTGTTGTGGAGACGCCTACTAATTAGCATACGTGGGTGAACAAGATATAGATAAAGGTATCAAGTCAGCAAGACCGGAGAGCTGTGTTTCGAACGCCGGATAGGCAAGACGCATTTGCCGGTTGCTCCATGAAAGACTTTAACACGCCCTCTGCCGGACAATCTTCCAACTGCAGTACAACTGCACCTTTGTAAATATGTATTATCTTTTCGTCTTAATATATTTGTTTTACCTTTACTTTCTGCGTTCGTGTTGTTATTGATACAGACACAACATCCAGGTAACCTATATCTAAAATTTCAAGTGTTTAGACCCAAAATTGGCGAAGGAGTTTGGTAAAGTCTGCAAATAGCACCTCTTTCAACTTTGACATCGTGACAGACAAACTTTCGCCCAAAACCTGATTAAAAAGCTTTTTGCATGTCTGAAAACCCTTTATGTAATATTTCAAATGTTTAAACACAAAATTGGCTGAATAGTTTGGTAGAGACCGCAAAGCTCAAATCTTTTGAACTTTGACCCCTTGGCAGCCTAATTCTCGGCCAAAGCCCGATTTAAAAGCTTGCCTTATGTCTGAGTACAATTTATGTAAAATTTAAAATGTTTAGACAAAAAAACTGGCTGAGTAATTTGGTAAAGATCGCAGAGGTCAGTTTTTTTTTTTAATTTGAAGCCCAATTTTGACCCCTAAAAATTTATTGTTTTGGTTTCAAATCAAATTAAAAAGTTTGATCCATGTCCAAGTAATCTACATCTAAACTTTCAAGTGTTTAGACCCAAAATTGGCGGAGCCGTATGGTAGAGTTCTCAAAGGTCAAATCGTTGAACTTTGACCCCTTGACAGCTACATTTCTGGACGAAAACCAATGAAAAAGATTTTTCCAAATCTCGATACCCCTTATGACAAATCTAGAGTCGGTAGTCTGAAAATTGACAGAGTAGTTTGGTAGGGAAATGTACACACACACACAAAATTTCACTTTTATAGATGTATAGATTTGATGTGTTTTCATCCCAACCAAGGCACAGCGCAAGTTAGAAGTAAGGGGCTAATATTTAAGACAAAATTTGCAGAGAAATTGTGTAGGGAGTTGAGCAGCAAGATGTTTGAAAACATTACACTTGAACTTCTGCATGTCAGTTCAGTCATGGAAACAGATACGCGGAGGGTTTCGGTATATTCTCTCTTAGCTGTCGCTATTTTTTTTCATTCAATGATACGTTACAACAATATTCTATCTTCTATATATATAAAAGCCAAACGTCTGTGTGTATGTATGTATGTTTGTTTGTAACGCTAAAACTTTTGAAAGACGGAACCAAACTTGACAAATTTGGTATCATATCGAAGCCCCATCACCCGGATGACAAATATCGAAATTTCACGTCAAACGGACCACTAAAAGTTGGTCAACTGATCAGTTATCTTCGAAGGGGGGCCCCAAAAAACCTGTCATTATCTATATATATAAAAGACAAATGTTTGTTTGTAACGCTAAAACTTGAGATGAAAGATTCCTCTCCCCTAAGAATAAAACATATGTTCAATATCTGCTTTTGTTTTTTCATTGTTTATACGGTCCCGAGCAACGCCGGGTAGCCCTGCTAGTATGTTATAAATGCGAACGCATTTCAGGAGTCGATCCTTGGACCTTTATTATTCCTAATATTCATAAACGACTTCCCTGATAAAATAGACTCTGAGGTAGGTATATTTGCTGACTAGACCACGCTCTATAACAGGCACGATAGGAAAATGAATGAAAATTTATACAAGGCAACGGCGGAAACCTTAGAGAAAGATCTCCAGTATGTAATGGGAATGGGATCCAAAATGGATCGTAACGTTAAATGCTGCCAAGACTTAACTCGTTTCTTTTAATAATTTAATATTTACAAGAAACATTCTCAACTACCAATAGCTATAGCTAAAGATATATTACCTGAAAGTACTTCGTTCAAACTAATCGGCTTAACGTTCACATAGAACATGAGTTGGAACAGATACATCGAGAGCATTGCCAAGGCTGCTGCAAAGAAGGTGGACACTTTCTGCCGTGCAAGAAATTTACTTACGTCTGTACAAGGCTGCATTTCTCCCATGGATGGAGTATTCTTGTCACATTTGGGCTGGTGCATCTGCTGCTGGTCTCTCACTCCTGGACAAGTTTTAAGAGTCGCCAACCTGATACGTCATGAACTCTCATTTAAACTTCAACCTCTGTCCCATCAGCGAAATGTTGCATCCCTCTTCCTGTTTTACAAGATTTTTAATGGTGAATGGCCCGATGAATTACACTCCCTCGTACTCACTTGACGTAATTTCCCCCAGACAAACTCGTCAAGCAGCAAGACTTTGCTGCTTGACGACTCTTACATTTAGGGATCTCAGTAGAGATCCCTAGGTGTATGAAAGCCATCTACTCTAATAGTTCCTTCCCAAAAACTGCTAGACTTTGGAATTCCTTTTCGAGGTCCTATTCCCTAACTGTACTGACATGCAAAAATTCAAGTGTCATGTGAATAGACATCTTTCTGCTCAACTCCCTACATAGTATCCCTGCAATTTATTTCCTTGATAAAACCCCCCTACATAAAATATAAAAAAGAAAAAAAACCTTCGAAGACAACATGGATTCTTTCTCTTATTTAAGAAGGATTTAATTATGTTTAATATTCGTCCAGTAATATCATATGATCTGATTTTCATGAGAAGACCAACGTGACATACCCTGTCAAACATCAGTGACGTATCTAGAGCTACGGCTCTAGCCTATCCTGACTTTTCCAGTGCTTGGTATATACGTTCACTGATTACATTTAGAATATCCGTAGTAGAACGGGCTTGCCGAAAACCATATTGTTGGCCGGAGAGAAGTTTACTAGCCGTGAGGTTGTGGAATTTTTGGGGTTCTTCGACCTTTAGGATAGCTAATTTCTCATTCAAACATAGTTTACTCTGCTCGGCTAGTTTTCTACCTGTGTTGACTTGCCGTACTAATAAAGAACTTATATATATATATATATATATATATATATATATATATATATATATATATATATATATATAAATTGTTCTTTACATTTTTTACAATTTCGAAAAACAAACTTATTTTTATTATCCTTTCCGCTCATATATCAAAACTTGTGTTTCTAATTATCGCTAAAAAGTCAATTTATTTGGATTGTTCGCAATTTTCTTTTTACCATATTTCTCTTCTTTCTAACGATATGTATTTTTTTCAATTTTCTGTCCACAAATTTTATTTCCATATTTGTTTTCCATATTTGTTTTCGGTCTTTGTTCACCTTTGAAAATGTCTAACAATAAATCAGTTTTCAGTTTTCTTGTGTCTTTTATTCCTTTCTTTTCACAAACTTCCGTTCATCCGCCATTTTAACTTACTGTGTAATTCTCGCGCTCCGAATTGGCCGCCATCTTAATTAAAGAGTCTAATGAAATAATTACGTACTTAATTCGCCTTTCTCAATTTCGTGTTCAAATTGAGAATTATGGGTTGCGATGTATTTTAGGTGATCAGGTTAGTGTTGCTTTTGACGTCATCATCATCATCATCATCATCATCATCATCATCATCATTTTTACCATATCCTCTACTGTATATGAGCCAGATACATCTTAAGGCGAGGTACTCATGCCAGACCAAGGAAGCAATCTCGCCTACTGGTGGTTAATATTACTCATTAGGAGTTTTCATACAGGCCATCATCAGATAATTCTCTTTCGAAACAATCTGTGATGTTCCCTGGAGTTTGTGTGACAACAAGTCTTCCCAAATTTCCAGTACTAATGATCTGTTTTAATAATTTTTGTAAATTATTTTGCGTTACTGCAATAGCCGTTTACCATTGATTTCTCGTTAGTAGTAGCGAGTTTTAGTCTTCATTAGAATTTGGGTGGTAATAAGCCTTCCGCTGCTCTCACTCCTCTTCTGAGTGATCCAGTGAAGTTCTGGTTTGTGATTTCTCTCTTCAGTTTCTCTGTTTAGGTGTCCTTTTTATAGTCATTTCTAAATGTTTTCCATGACTCCATCTTTTGTCATCCTTGTGAATTGTCACTGTAGCTATTTCTCTTCCTATTTTTCTTTCCTCGTATTATATCTAGTCTCTCCTTTATGTGTAATTTTCTTTTTTTCTAGTAATTATTCTTTCGGGTTTCTGCGGTATGTATTCTTGTAATTCTTTTTTTGTGTGTAATTCAGCCAGTTTTTTATACAAACCAGTCCGCTTCCTCGGTCTTTTCTTTTCCCATAGAGTCAGTTAGCATCATCCTTTGATGTAGTTCATTGTGCACAGTCATGAGTTCCCTGGTCTTCTGGTCAAGTTGCCTCAGTTCTTTTTTTTCTCCAATTATTCCTTATGAATAGCTGTTTCTATCCCATTTTCTTTTCTCGTCTTTCTTTGATTTTTTTTCTGCCTTGTTTGTTTTTTCTCCGGCAGTTGTTCTCTCGATGTTCTACATTATGTATTTTTTTCCTAATTTCCTTTGTATGTGTCATTTGCCCAGTTTTCTATACAGACCATCCCCTTTTTGTCTTTGCTTTTTATATTATACCCATCAGTCGGTGGATAAAATCCTTTGAGTACAGTGCATTATGCATAGTCACGAGTTTCCTGGTCTTTTGGTCAAAATACCTCAATTCTTCTTTAGTCCAACCCGTAAACGGTTCAACCTATCTTACTAATGATAATGCCCATGTGTTCATGCCTTTAATTAGGTATCTACTATATAGTTTACTTTCCAAGAGATTCCTTGTTCTTCTTGGGTGTTCCTTTCAATTTTCCCTTTAATTTCTGTTCCTTTGATGGTGTCTGCTTCTAGAACTCCCAGTTATGTGTAGTTATTACGTTCACCGTTTGGTTGGGCAATACCATACCTTCCGTTGCTTTTTTTATTCTGATGATCAGCAGTGCGATAGCCGTAGTCCATTCGAATATTCTGGCTGAAGATTCTGGTTGTTTATATCGTCTCTAGTTGTGGTTTAGTTTTTGCAAGCAGTTTCATGTTATTACTGTATTCACGTGGTTCCTTCTTTTGTCTGTATTAGTGAACTTGTATCCAGCATTTTTTAGTATATTTTTTCACCCCAAACAAGGCACATTGCCATTTGGTGTAGGGGGCTACTATCAGGGACATAAGCTACAGGGGTACTATATAGGAAGTTGGGCAGCAAGATATCTGTTCACGTTACACTTGAACTTTTGCATGTCAGTACAGTTGGGAAAGCAGGAACCCGGAAGGGAATTCCAAAATCTAGCCGTTCTAGGGAAGAAACTACTGGAGTAGAAAGCTCTCTCTTACATCTAGGGATATCTACTGTGAAGGGGTGGGATTTAGCTGCTTGTCGGGTTTGTCGGGGGTATTTACATCGAGGGGGTACAAGTGCTTGCAGTTCGTCAGAGCATTCACCGTTAAAGTACTTGTAGAGCAGGCAGAGGGATGCTACATTTCGTCGATGGGACAGAGGCTGAAGCTAAGATGACAGTTCAGGAACCTATCAGGCTGGTGACTCTCTTTTGAACTTTATCTAGAAGCGAGAAACTAGTAGCAGATGCACCAGCTCAAATATGACAACAATACTCTATACATGGGTGAATGGTGGCCTTATAGAGGTACAGGACACTTTCAGACGTTAGTAGTTTTCTACTGGAGTAGAAAGCTCTCTTACATCTAGGGATCTCTACTGTGAAGGAGTGGGATTTAGCTGCTTGTCGGGTTTGTCAGGGGTATTTACGCTGAGGGGGCACAAGTGCTTGCAGTTCGTCGGGGCATTCACCGTTAAAGTACTTGTAGAACAGGCAGAGGGATGCTGCATTTCGTCGATGGGACAGAGGCTGAAGCTTAGATGACAGTTCAGGACCTATCAGGTTGGTGACTCTCTTTTGAACCTTGTCTAGGAGTGAGAGACTAGTAGCAGATGCACCAGCCCAATTGTTGATGGATATCATGTTTCTGGTGAACAGTAGTAGTGATAGAAAGATAACACTTTATCTTAGGCATTCTTTTATCTGTCATATGCTTTCTTGTAGTTAATCCATGCCATGGCCAAGTTATTTCTTCTACTTTTTTTTCCTTCGGGATCTTATGATCTACTTATAATTGGATATGTGTTTCTGCTTTTCCTTATTAGTATCCTTTTATTTCCTTTGTAAGTAGTCGGCGATTTTGAAAGGAAACATAAATTTGTTCCCTCATTCGTGCTGGTAGTTTTTTTCACGTTATAGGTAAACAGGTTATAGGTCTATGGTTTCTCAGGATAATTTTTTATCCTGCATATTTTGCATCAGGTTTATTCTACCTTTGGGCATATATTCTGGAACATGTGCTTCGTGGATACATGTTTTCAAGATCTGAATAAACGTTTCATGTAGAGTTTTGGATATTTAAACCAATATTATTATTACTATTTGTGAACTTTAAAACCAATATTATTATAACTAGCAGTTCAGCCCGACTTTTCCCGGGTCCTATGTACTGTTCATAACTTTATGTATATATATATATATATATATATTAAACAGTTTGACTCATGTTCAGGTAACCTACGTCTAAAATTTAAAGTGTTTAGACCCAAAAGTTGCGGAGAAGTTTGGTAGAGTCTGCAAAGTTTTACACTGTAAAAATTAACTTTGTGGCAGCCTACTTTTCACCCCAAAATTGATTGCACGTCTGAATTCCCGTTTATGTAAAATTTCAAATGTTTAGATCCAAAAATGGCTGAATAGTTTGCTAGAGACGACAAACCTCCAATCTTTTGGACTTTAACCCCTAGGCAGCCTAATTCTCGGGAAAGACCCGATTTAAAATGCTTGCCCTATGTCTGGATACACTTTATGCAAAATTTAAAACGTTTAGACAAAAAATTGGTTGAGTAATTTGGTAGAGACCACAAAGGTATTTTTTTTTTAACTTTGACCCCAATTTTGACACCCTTAACATTTATTGTTTTAGTCTCAGATCATATTAAAAAACTTGATCCATGTCCAAGTAAACTACATCTGAACATTCAAGTGTTTATACCCAAAATTGGCGGAGGAGTTTGGTAGAGTTCTCAAAGGTCAAATCGTTAAATTTTGACCCCTTGACAGCTACATTTCTGGCCGAAAACTGATTAAAAGATTTTTCCAAATCTCGATACCCCTTTATGTCAAATCTCGAGTCTGTAGCCGGCAAAGTTACAAAGTAGTTTGGTAGGGAAATGTACACACACAGACAGACATTTTCACTTTTATTCATATATAGATTATAAACTAATATTATTGGTTCACTAGGACTTTCACACAGCTCATCAAAGTCTCATTGAAAACAACCTGTGGTGTTCCCTGGAAGCTGAGTGACAAGTCTCCTTAGATTTCTAGTACTCTCCACCTCTTTCGATAGTATTTGCAAATTAATTTGCATTCTCGCAACAGTGGCTTGTCATTGATTTCTCGTTAGCAGCGGCCATTGGTCTTCACTGGAATTGGAGTGGCAATAAGCATCCCCAAGGTCTCAGTTCTCCTCGTACTTATATAGTGCAGGTCTGGTCGGTGCTCACTCCTCGGTCTTTCCTTCCTCCTTGACTCTACTTGGCTATTCGGTCTCACGGTTTTGGGGGGAGGGGGAATACAGTGATGTATTAATGGGGTATGGGGTGGGGGTAGAGAACTTGTAGTTATGCATCTTCAATGTTCTTGGTTCTCGTGTAGCCTTTCATATTTTGTCTCTGCATCAGTTTGTCTGGCCTGCGCTTGTGGTTCATATGTGTTAGTCTCCACATTCAAGGGGTTTCCTTAATACTTCAGTTGTTTTCATTATTGTTGTTCGTTGTATTTTCCAGCCATTCCTCTGATTTGAATTTCTCCGATTCTTTTTTTTCCTCCTCCTCCTCCTCCTCCTCCTCTTCTTTATCCATTGTTGTCTCAACCTTTGGATGTTTTTAGTTGTTTTTTTTTTAACATTATATACGAAATCTCGACAAATTAAAATATAATATTTAAGCGTATTTTACGCCCGGGCAAACCCGGACGCCTCCCCCCCCAGTTAGTATAATAAATAAAAATATCCGTTGATTGATTTTTAAATAAATATGTATACATATATAAATGATTTTCACAGGTCTTCTTAATATTGAAAATAAAATATTGTTTCTGTATTTCTCTTAATACGTCTGTCTGTCTGTATGTCTGTCTGTCTGTATCGCTCCGTTCCTTATATGTTTTCTTCTTCTTCTTCTTCTTCTTCTTCTTCTTCTTATTGTTATTATTATTAGTAGTAGTAGTAGTAGTAGTAGTAGTAGTAGTAGTAGTAGTAGTAGTAGTAGTAGTCTCAACTTTTGGGTGTTTTTAGTTGGATTTTCTTTCTTAAACATCAGATCAATTCCTTTGACTTTAGACATTCCAACTGCATCAACACTATCGCCGGTCCTAACAGGTTGGTTGGTTGGTTGGTTGTTTTTGTTTATTTGTTTTTTTACGGCATATCAACCCTTTTCAGGTTATTTAATGCCGAATCCAAAGATTTTGAAGAAAAATTTTAAATAGAATATATTTGTTGTTTTCAAATCAGTTTCTATTTAACCCATAGTTGGGACCCTAACAGGTACTACCCCTCCGGGCCAGAGTGGACCTGGGAGCAATGGTAATTAAAGGGTGGTTCTCCACTCCCCAAAGCCCGTAAGCTGGGGCGTCACCACTGGATATAGTTTAAGGTCATATCCAGGACCCGGTCCTAACAGGCAACCCTTTTGCAAAAATTGGAAAAGAAATTGTCTTGTCAATCTGATTAAGCCATTTATGGTGGCTTTTTGTTATGGTCCCAGGCTTTTCGATTACATTGTATCAATATCCGTGTTTCATAGCAGTCTCAACTTTCTGATGTTTTTTTTTTTAGTTCCCCCAAGCTTTGGTTTAGACATTCAAGCTAGACCTTAACACTTTCGCTGTTCCCAACAGGCAAGCCTTTTGTAAAATGGGAAAAGAAATTGTCTTGTCAATCTGATTAAGCCTTTCATGGTGGCTTTTTGTTATGCTTCTAATTACAATGGGATTAAACTTAACTTCTTTTACAGTTCCAGAGTCTAACTAATTCCTGTTTCAGATTTTTGGTTTATTTATTTTTTCTTGTTCTTTCTAAAACCAATAATTGAGCAAATTCGTTTGTTTATATTTATTAAAATTATGTCTGGTCTGGAGTGTTCAAGGACCTTATCCGTCTTATATGACAAGGAGGTTTCACATTGCCGTTTTCTTGACCCTCCCCCCTAAAAAAACCCCAAAACACTTGTTGGGATACGCGCATTATTATTGGCTCACAAGGTGCTTTCACACAGGTTATCTAAGATCTCTCCTTGAACATAGCCAGTGTTGTTCCCTGGAAGCTTTAGGGCAACAAGTCTCCCCAGATTTCTAGTACTCTCCACCTCTTTCGATAGTATTTGCAAATAAATTTGCATTATCGCAACAGCTGCTTGCCATTGATTTCTCGTTGGCAGCGGCTATTGGTCTTCACTAGAAGTTGAGTGGCAATAAGCCTCTTCAAAGTATAACTTCTCGTTGCACTTATACAACGAGGGCCTGGTCAGTTCCCCGGTCTTCTTCTTCTTCTTTTTTCTTTTTTATTATTATTATTATTATTATTATTATTATTATTATTATTATTATTATTATTATTATTTTTATGATTATGATTATGATTATGATTATGATTATTATTATTATTATTATATTATTATTCATTCATTCATTCATTCATTCATTTATTAAATACAAGCGGAGTGGGCGCCCATCTTTTTCCAGTCGTAAAATACGTTTAAATATGAAGTTTTAATTTGTTCAGATTTCGTATATATTATTCTTGACTCTGCCCCCTAAAAAAAAAAAAAACAACCAAAAAACTTCTTGGGATACGCGCATTATTATTGGCTCACAAGGTGCTTTCACACACGTTATCTAAGATCTCTCCTTGAACATAGCCAGTGTTATTCCCTGGAAGCTTTATGACAACAAGTCTCCTCAGATTTCCAGTACTCTCCACCTCTTTCGATAGTATTTGCAAATAAATTTGCATTATCGCAACAGCTGTTCAGATTTCGTATATATTATTTCAGAGTTGTGATTTCAAAAGTAAAAAAAAAAGGTATTTAAGTATTATCAGCTAGAATCGAAATCGAAACTCTAGCTTTCAAAGCTGCTGACGGTTCCACTGTACTAACATGACACGCATATGAACTTTTTTTTTACACAGTGTTCACCACTTATCAAGGCTAGGAAGCCACTCAGGGATAAAGGTTATTGCAAGTACATTACGTTAGTGTGGAGATTTGATGAAGTGTTTACTTAAGGGAGCGGTTCATTAGGAATTTGTTAACGTTGGGCTTGAAGACATCCAAGTTGTAGTCCGGTGGGAAGCAGGCAGACGGAACAGAGTTCCACAGGTGTGCAGTTCTATGAAAGAAGCTTTGTTCATGGAATCCGCGTTTTGATTTAGGCACTGATAAAGAGTGGGGGAAATTTTTCGCAGTGGATTCAGCTAGACGGGTGTTTTTCGTGAAAGATTGGCGAGGGGGGACCAGAGATTGGAGTTCAGACGAGCACCTGCCATGGAAATAACGATAAAACAAGGATAGGCTCGCAACGTCTCTTCTGTGGGAGAGAGGTTGCAGGGTAGAGAAAAGGGCATCCCCCACTAAGCCACGAAGTCTATTTTGTACTCTGTCAAGGCAGGATAGGCTTTTTTAGCAGCTCCTTCCCAGATATGGCAACAGTATTCCATCCTTGGACGTACTTGGCTTTTGAAAATATGGAGACAGACAGACAGATAGACAGACATATAACCTTTTATATATTAGATTAATTTACGTATCCGACAGCAGGTGTAACAAAACGCATCTTCATCGCAAACATTAATTAATGAGAAACTAATTATCTCACTTTAGTCACTTCTTATCAGTTAAAAATAATTAAAACCATATCCTCTCTAAAGATGTTGAAAACGAAATAATATGGCTGTCTTTTTACGATTTCAAATTGACTATTTTATTTAATAAAATAATCAAGTTGAGAGAAGACTCTAAGTTGTTGTTTTTTTTATTTTAGATACTTTTAAAAATTAGAAAAAGATGTGCATATGGATTGACATCTATTTTTTTATAATTCATAATAAAAAATTTATTCAGAAAAAAAAAAAAAAAAAAACGATGTGTTGTGCGTTTATTTTTCATTTTAAAATCTACCTATGTTAAATCGATTCTTTTTAACTTTTAATTTAAGGTTAAAAAAAGAATTTACTAAAGAAATTATATTAAATTCGTCGTTATTTGTTTTATTTTATTTTTTTATTCATTTTATTTGTTATGTGTTTTCAAAATGTTTGTTGTGGAGACGCCCACTAATTAACATAGGTGAGTGAGTGAGATATATAAGGGTATCAATCACCAATATCGGGGCAGTTCTGCAACGACCGCCAAATAGGCAAGACGCCAATGTTGCCTCCAGTAAGACATGCAACACGCCACCTGCCGAAATATCTCCAACTGAAGTATATCTGAAGACATGTAAATATGTATATAACTTTTCTGCCTATTGTTATACCTTTACTTTCCGTGTTCTTGTTAATTATTTGTGCAGACACAACAATTTTAAACTTGCTTCTTATTATTTTCATATTATATATTATTATATATTTACTCGATACAAGTTTTTACACGTTTTATATGTCTCAAGTTTATGAATTTTTTAATGACATCAAAGCGGAATAAAAAAAATCGTAGTCATTGTGACAAAACGGGTCACTGGTATGTTCAGGACACAAATCATATACAGTTCTAAGCTCTGTTTTTATTTTGTTATACTTTTTTTATTTACATAGGCATGACCACTTATCAAGGCCCAGGGGCCACTTAAGGATAAGGGGTAAATGATGTCTATTGTGAACAGTTTTAGTGAGCAAAATAATAATAACGATAATAATAATAACGATAATTATAATAACGATGATAATAATAATAATAAATAGTATTATTATTATTATTATTATTAGTAGTAGTAGTAGTAGTAGTAGTAGTAGTAGTAGTAGTAGTAGTAGTAGTAGTTGTTGTAACAATTCCGAAAAAACCTTTTCAAAAAGGATGAGAAGAATTGAAATCAAAAGAATGGCTGCAAAGATACAACGAATAACAATATTAAAAACAGCTGAAATGTTAAGGAAAACCCTTGAATGCGGAGATTAATACACATGAGCAACATGCTCGGGCCACACAAACTGCTGCAGAAGCAAAACATGATGAAGCCTTACAGGGAACCAAGAACATTGAAGCTGCGTATCTACAAGTTCTCTGCCCCCTCCTATTGCTACATCACCCCACAACAGTTATGCCAAATAGTCGAGAAGGACCAAGGAGGATGGAAAGACCGAAAACAGAGCGCTGACCAGACCTCTGATGGACAAGTGCGAAGGGAACTGGGGCCTTGGGGAGGCTTATTGCCACTCAAATTGAAGTGGAGGACAATGGTGGCTTCCAGCAAGAAACAAATGGAAATCTAGCCCTTGTTCTATGTGACTTTTGCTTATTGCCTAAGCTCTAGTAAAACCTTGGAGGTTTCCGTCATGAAACAAGTGAGGAGAGGAAAGTGACACGCTTACACGAGATGACTTCCATGGAGCTTCCACAAGTTGTTGAAGTGGTGCGAAACGTGCAGTGCAGCTGGGGGAGATTACTTCGAAAGGGGGCAAGAGTTTCAAGTGTGTACTATCGATGAAAGACCCCATACAAAAAAGTATGGAAATTTATTTAAGGCACCTTCGAACGAAGAGTTCGAAATAACATGGATTAAAACAAGAAGACCTCGAAATCAATGAAGAAGGCTGAGGGACCCCGCGGTAATCGTAAAAAAAGGCTGTAAGATTAAAGAAAACCTACTTCCTGTAAGTATTCTATAAACGTAAAATAACTAATTTGAATCATTTTTGTGTTGTTTGGTTGGTTGGTTGGTTTTTTTACGGCATATCAACCCTTTTCAGGTTATTTAATGCCTAATCCGGTGATTTTGAAGAAATTTTTTTTAAGAGAATATATTTGTTTTTTGCAAGTCAGTTTCTATTCAACCCATAGTTGGGACCCTAACAGGTACTACTACTCCGGGTCAGAGTGGACCTGGGAGCAAGAAATTAAAGGGTGGCCCCACACTCCCCAGAGCCCGCAAGCTGGGGCCTCACCATCGGATATAGTTTATGGTCATATCCAGGACCCCCATTGAGGGATTTTTACCCTCTGCAGGGGGGCAGTCGGCGTATTCTAATGCCCCACCGACAGGGCCGCATTTTTGTGTATACATGGTGGAACGATAAAGTTGTCGCCCTAAAGAAAATAACACTTAAGCTTTATTTTCAAATTTTTATTTGAAAAAAATCAGTTTTTGATGATGTAGTATAGCAAACATCGATTTAATGTAGTCGCCGTCAACCTTTGATCGCCACCTCGGTACGGATCCGGAACTGGGAGCATGCCTTTTCAACAACCGTCGGCGGGAATTCCGCGAATACTCGATGATCAATCTGGCTTTAGTGTTGTGAGGTTCTGATGGTTATGTTCTCGGCGTATGAGTAAACGAAGTAGTCTAGTGGGTTCAGGTCGGAGGAGCACAGGGGGGGGAGGGTACAAAGTCGTAGCACTCCTTCTGGAGCCAAGCCTGTGTCTCTTTGGACTCGTGGGTGAGCGACGAGTACTGCTGCCACACCCAAGGTCTGCCAGCGGTCATCTGATTGCACCAGATCACCACATCCTTGTAGCATAGCCAGGTATATCTGTTTGTTGAGTTTCAAGCCGACTTCGAAGATGTGAGGTGGCATGCTGTGGTCCTCGCTTGAAACCACACCAAAGACCATAACCGTAACTGGAAACTTTTTATCCCAGTGACACATCTCTGTTATTTGTGGCTATACCGCGATGCAATGGTAATGTTCCTCTTGTAATAATTTAGGACGGAAGAGAGCATGAGTTCTACAGCGGAGCATCTCCAATTTTCCCTCGCTGAACATTGTGCCACTTTCAAACACGATTAAAGGCCCCTATCGCTTTTGGGATTTGTACACAACTGGCTTAGTAATAGATTGTCTGCAACACACACACACACACACACACACACACACACACAAAACTGTTTTCATAAAATCGGAAGTGGAAGCATGTCGTCTTTTCTATGGCGACAATTTCATCGTTTCAAACTGTATTATTTGGATATACCTATTGTCATGGGGATGCATATGCTTGCTGATGTTATGCCCGTAATTCT
>NC_136525.1:40254964-40394964 GCF_053919585.1 Euprymna scolopes
TTATGGGGCTTATCTATTTTATTTTTACTTTCATCATATTTTGCTTTGGATTTGATACACCCAAATTAAAAGCTATCTCTTTACAACCCTTCCGTTTCATAACCTATCATACTTTCATAAATAAGAGTCCATTTTCTGTAGGGTGTTTTTGAACCCAGTCAACGACGGGCACTTTTGATAGTATATATATATATATATCATTATATATATATATATATATATATATATATATATATATATATATATATATATATAAACACATTATATATATGTATAAACATATAAAACTCTAAGAACCGTCTCGGCGTCCTTTTATGCTTGCTTCCTTGAACCTTGTCTTCGGCGATCAGGCAATACAATCTTTTAGATATGAATAAAAGGTGAATTTATATATATATATATATATATATATATATATATATATATATATATATATATACGAGCAAACAATTAATAAAAACATGTTAAAAAACACTTTGAAATGAGTTAAAAACATATTTAATCTGAAAAGGAAATACTAGATAAGTGGATAGTCCTAATTTTTATTATAGATATATATATATATATATATATATATATATATACATATATATATATATATATATATTATAATATTATGTTTTGAATATAATAAACTAGTTATGACCAAAGTTTCATTTCATTCGGACAAAACACTAAGAAACGAGGCCTAATTAAAGTTGGGGCCCGTTTTGGGGGGTCACCCTGTATATATATATATATATATATATATATATATATATATATATATATATATAAAGGGAATTAGAACAACAGCCTAAAGAGCGTAGGTTATATTATGTATGTGTAAATGCATTAATACAATTAAAAGAAAGCAGTGCTCGTTGTAATGTAGATATATTATAAGCTCGATATATATACATATATATGTATGCATTAATCTATATATCTTTCAGTATATATATATATATAGAGAGAGAGATTGATATATATATAAATATATATATAAATATATATATATGTGTGTGTGCGCGTGTGTGTGTGTGTGTGTGTGTGTTCGTCAATCGGAGTCCATTATAACCATAGACAACTAGTTTTGTGTCCGCAGGTGGCTGATCAGTCCAGTCCGGGCGCGGAAGCCCCTGCCACATGTTGGACACCAGTGGCTGAAGACGGCCACTTCAGCATCTCGGGCTTTTCGCGCTTCTCTTTTGCAGATTCAGTTCGTCTTGCCTCCGTGAGCAGAGAGCCCTCGTGTACCAAGCAGCGCCAGGTTGGCCTGTCGGAAGCACTGCTTTCCCATGAGTTCACGTCAATGTATATATATACATTAATCTATATATCTTTCAGTATATATATATATATACATATATATATATATATATATATATATGATTTTCAGAATGTGAGAGATTGTATATAAAATAAATTCCACAGCCAAACAACTCAGGATGTGTCTAACTGATGAGTCCAAATGAAGGCGAAACTCGAGTCATGGACTTCCGGTTCTTTGACTGTCATGGCTCTTGTGGGCTGCGACGTTGTTTGGCTGTGGAATTTATTATATATATATATATATATAGAAAGAGAGAGAGAGATTGATATATATATATAAATATATATATATGTAAATATATATATATATATATATATATATATATTGTGTGTGTCAGTCGCTTTATTGCAGATTGTAAAAATATCAACAATCCACTATATATAGGTCACAAAAATTCAAAATTTTATCATCAAATGACTGTTTTAAGATTAGTTATTTCCCAAAATGCTATTCAAATTCATGCGATATTCACAAAGTTATGATATTTTATTCTTTACTAAGGAATTTCCACTGTCGATCGCTTTATTGCAGGTCTCTTAAATTGTTGTTTCAGGGCAAAAATCCAATGTATTTTCATGAAAACTTTATTTTTTATTGTATTTTTCTGCCCAAAATAACAAACAAAAGCACGTCTTAGGTGCTAAGCGTCAAATAAAAGAAGTATTTATGCACGTATCCATTTTTTTTAAATAACTTTAACCAACCTTTTATTCACTAAAGAAAGTCATTTGTTTAATTCCCTAGGGCACCATTTGAAGTAACTTGCTCTCCTCCCTCATTAACCCTTCCTTTCAATATTGACTGGAGGTGTTCAATAAGGGTAAGGTCTAATCAACATGGTGGCCACGTTATGAGGCTTTCCTTCAATGAAGGCAATAGATTAATAGAAGGATGCAGTCGCCCAAGAAGATTAGGATGTCATGATATTTTCATGCATAAAAATCATTTAAAACCGACGTGACATGGAGGGTCATCAAGCCATGGCGACAAATGATTATCCAAAAAGGCCGTGTACAGTATTGCTAGCAAGTTTTACACCCTCTGCCGCATGGAATGGTCAAACCAATTTATCTCCAATGATCCCACACCCAAAACAAAAACCAAAAAATTTAAATAATATTTTCGTTGGTCTGTCTTACTTAAGTTTTAAATTTCGTTTTCGTTGTTCTGTCTTGATAAAACTTTAAATGAAAATTTCGCTGGTCTGTCTTGGTCAAGTTTTAAACAACAATTTTGTTGGTCTGCTTTGCTTAAGTCTTAAAAAAGTTTTGTTTGTCTGTTCTGCTTAAGTTGTAAATAACATTTTCGTTGGTCTGTCTTGATAAAATTTTAAATAAAAATTTTGTTGGTCTGTCTTGCTTAGGTTTTATATAACAATTCGGTTGACCTGTCTTGCTTAAGTTCTAAATAACATTTCGTTGGTCTGTCTTGCTTAAGTGTTACATAACAACTTCGTGTGTCTGTCTCGTTTAAGTTTTAAATGACATTTTCGTTGTTCTGTCTTGATAAAATTTTAAATAAAAATTCCGTTGTTCTGTTCTGCTTAATTTTTAGATAACAATTCCGTTGATCTGTCTTGCATAAGTTTTAAATGGCACGCTTTAATTCTAAATAATAATTTCGTTGGTCGGCCACGCTTAAATTTTAAATAAACGTATTATCATTAAACTTACAGAATGATTCGACGCAAATTTGGCGCATTCAGTTTTGCCTAAAGACGCGGTTCAACGTTTTCCCGACGGGTACTTAATAACAATGAGCTTTCCAGAATCACCTCCTCGGTCTAAACACACAATTATGCCGCACACATTCTTCGACTCATTAACATGCAGGTGTTTGACTTTTCCTTGATATTAACACCGATATCGAAATCTCTAATTCGCCGGTGTGTTACCATGGCTACCGTTTCCATAACCACATCGGTGAGCGAAGTTAAATATACTGTGTTGAAGAATGTGTCGCTGTCAGAACGAAAAATTGTTATACCACCTGTAATACCGAATTGAAGTGCATACTCTGCACGTTATTAAACGCTGCACATCTTGTAAAGGAGCCATTATTGTGAAAAAAAATTGGTCCTCGTGCGAAAGAGCAGGACACAAAATGTTTTAAATAATAATAATATTTGAGCCTGGCTACTACCAAATTGTAGTTGCTTAATTTCGGGGATCTTACGGGAACCGGTGTGTCAACGTGATTATGCTGTATATATATGATGATATGATGATTGCAACGTCTTGTCAGACGAGTGCCTCTCCCTCAGACATTTAAAATCCATGAGCCCAAATGCCTGAGGGAGTATCTATACAAAGATGATGTTACAGAGTCTTAGCTTTGTACGACAGCTAAGTCTCTCTCTCGGTTCAAAATGTTGAGATCCAGCAACAAGCAAGAGCAAGATAGCCAGCAACAAATTAAACTGCAGACCAGCTTAATGCGGGTATTGGTCTCCCGCTTTATGATTTTTTAAATCAGAGATTTGCTTCTCCTAGAAAGGTTGCCTTAACCACGGCTTACGGGAGCCCTCTCCACCCCAATACGCATATACACACACACAAATATACACGGTGCTAGTTGGCCGTTGACCCAGAAAAAGAGTTCATTCGCCCTTTGGAAGGTCTTGTTTTTAATCCTCCAGGGAGACTAGCCGCCCTCCTCACCAAACAAGTCTGGTGGGGGTACCAGTTTAGTCGCCGGTGACCCGATCATGAGGCAGGTAGTATTGGGTTACATGGTACCAGTAGCATATGACATGACCTGACACAAAGTTGAATCCACAAAGTTGTATATATATACATACATACATGCATACATACATACACACACACAGATACAAACATACATACACACACATACATACATACATACATACATACATATATAAATACATACATACATGCATACAAACCGACGATTGAGATTAATGTAATAGACTAGCCTGAATCCATCTGGATGATTTTTGCGTTTTCAACTAGGACTTTCTAAACTAGGAATGTGGGCAGCCTTGTTGTCTTATGTGGTGGCAAATCGAGCTTGTATCGGAAAGATATAGGGTCAATCGTCTGGACAATGTATTGGCCGTGTGTCCAATGTAGCTGTTGGAGATGCATTCTCCCAAAGGGCATTTTATTAGGTAGACTACATTGATTTCATCGATTGATTTTGTTGTCCTGAAAATGTTTTTAACTATAAGGTTAGCAGTTGTTAATTTCTTGTAGTAGATTATAAATCTTATTATTGACCTATATATATATATATATATATATATATATATATATATATATATATATATATGCACAGAAAGTTATGAATAGTACGTAGGACCCGAGCAAAGCACGGTTAAACTGCTCGTATATATATATATATATATATATATATATATATATATATATATATATATATATATATATATATATATATATAGTCTTGGAAGCTTTTAACCTTTAAAACTGTAAAAAAAAATTATAATTTTTTTCATTCGTTAGAAAACTATTTTGTCAGTAAGTAATTTTATCACCTACAATCACTGCATCAACTTTCTCCCTCGAATTCAATATAGTACCAACAAGTTTTTATTTTTTAAGGGATCACCAAATTTTTACCGTGAAACACTGTTTCGGGGATTTAATAAAAAATAAAAACTTATGAATATATATATATATATATATATATATATATATATATATATATATATATATATATATATATATATATTAAATCCCCGAAACAGTGTTTCACGGTAAAAAATTTGAAGATCCCTTAAAAAAATAAAAACTTATTGGTACTATATATATACGAGCAGTTCAACCGTGCTATATATATAATATATATATATATATATATATATTAAAAAGTTTGACTCGTGTCCAGACAATCTACATCTAAAATTTCAATTGTTTAGATCCAAAAGTAGCAGAGGAGTTTGGTAGAGTTTGCAAAGGTCAACTCTGTAAACGTTGACCTTTCAGCAGCCTCATTTTCGCCCAAAAATTTATTAAAACCCTTGCAGCATGCCTGAATACCCTTTCTGTAAAATTTTAAATGGTTGCTCAGTTGGTAGAGTGCTTGCCTCGCATGCAAGAGACTCGGGTTTTGAATCCTGAGATCGGATGTGTCTAACTGATGAGCCCCAATGAGGGCGAAACTCGAGTCTTGGACTTCCGGTTCGTTGACTGTCATGGCTCTTGTGAGCTGCGACGTTGTTGGGCTGTGGAATTTATTATACAATCTCTCACATTCTTAAAATCATATATATATATATATATATACATATATATATATATATATATATATATATATATATATATATATATATGCTAGCAAAAGTACCCGTCGTTGACTAGGTTCAAAAACAGCCTACAGAAAATGGACTCTGATTTATCAAAGTATGATAGGTTATGAAAAGGAAGGCTTGTAAAGAGATAGCTTGTAATTTGGGGGTAGCAAAATCAAAGCAAAATATGATGAAAGTAAAAATAAAATAGATAAACCCCATAATTTATTATACCATACCTGTTCACACTGAACCACTTATCACAATATTCTGTGGATCTATATTAAAAAACCTTGTTAAACTTTGTAACATATTTCCATTCTATGGAGGTCAGGCGCGAACGAACACCCCATAATTTTATTATGCTATATTTCTTCAAACTGAAACATAATTATCAAAGCATACTTACGCAGATAGATATGAAAAGTCTTTATTAAAGTTTGCGCCTATTTCATTTCTATGGAGGCCAGGCGCGAACTCAGACCCCAGAATTTTATCATACCATCCCTATTTAAGTTAAAACATACTTATCAAAGTATTATTATGTACATCTATATCGAAAACACTTGTAAACGTTTTTTTTTTCCATACTTTGTGGGCCAGGCGCGTACGCAGACCCCACAATTTTAATGAATCATCATTATGCCAGATCAAATGAACCCATTCTTGTGTCTCGATACATCTTCTGTCATTATATATAATCAGTTTTTTTTTAATAGTCAACCATATAGGAGCCTATTCGTGACCAAGAACACACACGTTCAGCTTTATATTATAGATATACATTTTAAATATGTACCTATTTACAATGCCTCCCCACGGGACAGAGTTAGACACCAGGGTCGTTTTTTAACATGGAGAAAAGGTACAAAAATAAAAAATTGTCTCAGTCGTGAAGGACTGATCCTCCACTGAAAGAGAACAAGAAATGGAAGTGCAGCATCTGAAGAACAGATGGTATTTATTTGCTCCCCCACCGAGCAAATTAGGCATAAGGCCGATTTTTAATGTGAGGAGTGAAGGGAGGGGGAAGGGAAAAAGGGGACCAGCTCCCGAGAGGTGGGAAATGGGAGCTGGTTAATGGTCAGGCATGTGGGGTTGCCCCCACATCTGGTCTTTGCTAGTCATAGCTAGTCATAGCTTGCAGCATCTGCCGGAACAGATACTACACTTTGATCTTGTCCCGAAGGCCAAGTAACTACTTAATTTACTCACATAAAATTAATATACGAAAGTATAGATTTATGCGTAAACTTTAAATATTTACTTCAAAAGTGCTCAATACGTAGGTAGAGCTAGTTAGTAATTTATAATATATATATATGGCGATTAAGCTACACTGAATATTCGGCGTTTCATCCACAATAGGATTCGTCAGGCTTATGTGCGAATTCTGTGGTCGTTTCGCGTTTTTATATATGTTGCGGATTTTAGTTAGCCAATCAGCTTTCTAGTATCAACCGCGCCCCTTCCTATCGATACTAGAAAGCTGATTGGCTAACTAAAATCCTCAACATATATAAAAACGAGAATCAACCACAGAATTCGCGCATAAGCCTGACGAATCCTATAGTGGATGAAACGCCGAATATTCAGTGTAGCTTAATCGCCATATATATTTTATAAATTACTATATATATATATATATATATATATATATATATATATATATATATATATATATATATATATAACATTCGACTGTCGTCATTCACCATCCATATATTTATCTCTTCATCGTTCTGTCTTTTTCCTTCTCTGTAAATCTGTAAAGACGTCGCAGGTGATAACGCATACATTAATAATCCAATACACTCCGTACGGATATTTAATTCAGCTTCGCGACAATGATGACGAGATATCTTTGTGCTTCTTTGAAAAGGTAAAACAGCGGCGAATAAGCGAATATCTTAGCACGCGCATATCGAGTGCGTTGGTAATAGATTATCACTAACGTTCACAACCGCTCTACTTGTGCATTCATTCTTTTTTGCGGACTGTTATTCCCATCTTTATAGTTGTTGTTATTGTTGTTGTTGTTGTTGTTGTTGTCGTCGTCTTTGTTGTTGTTGGTATTAAACCTCTGCTGAAATTTTTTCGTACACACAATTGTGCACTCCATGTATATAGTTATTATATTTTTTTTATTCTGGTTCTTATGTTTGATTTTTCCGTATTTTCTTTCTCTTACTGAACTTGGTTTTGTACGAAACTCCCTTTAATAATATTTTATATAAGATGCTGACTTTTCTAGACTCTATGACAGTTTTATATGCCTGTACAAAAAAAAAAAATCTGGAAACTTATCTAAGGCACCTCGTACAGTGTGTTTTTAAGAGGCGGCGAACATTAAATTTAATCGCAGAAAATACATTCATTTGAAATATATGCGTTTTTTTTTTCTAAAGATTAATTTTTAGCCTTGTAGCGGAATCGGCAATAACCGAAATAGGCGGGAAATAAAAAGCTTACCTCAGATACGTCTGTTGTTATGTTGGGGGCCGAGGGGAAGAGAGTGGCAGAGAGTTCCAAGATGGCGTCCATGGGTTTTTATTGGCTTTGACCCCATGCAACTCTCGCAGAATCGCGTGTGCTCTCGCGTGATTATGCAAATATATAATTCCCGGTCGCTATAAAGGCATAACGCTGGGAAGCAATCAGGAAGTGTCCTGCAGATTGTGTGTAGGTGGTTCTGGTTGTTGGATTGTTCTTTGTGACGAACCACGAATCTGCGAGAAGCGAGATTTCTTCTGCCTTTTTTCTGTCTCCTTCTTCTTTCTCTACGATCATTATAACAAAGAAATCCTTCTCTTCTAGACGTGGGCGGTGCAGGGCGAATATGACTATTTCTTATCTTTGTTCCTAATTTTTGCCTACTACATTGTGCTACAAGCATATATAATTTGAATACAATTTCGGGCATATGGCACCGTGGCTCGTGCGTAAGCTAATGCAAGTTTCATAAACTCTAATGCATTAAAATAATCCGAATGTCGACAATATAAAATATATAATATAAATAAAATAATAAACCAAAAAAGAATAATATAATAAAATAAAGTTGAATGTTATTTTCCACGTGGTCTGTTGCATCTAGTTTATCAGCGTAGAGATGGGACTTTACATATCCCAAGGAAAATAATATAATGGAGTTATATCGCGTGATCGACATGGCTAGATCGCAAGTCCATCTTTTTCTCAGTAAATTGAGCGTGTTATTTGCAATTTGAAAACGCTTGGATATCAGTCTCTCTATGATAAAGTACTCGTCTGAACTCCAATCTCTGGTCCCCCTCACCAATCTTTCTCGATAAACACCTGTCTAGCTGAAACCACTATCAACTGCGCCTAAATCAAAACATAGATTCCATGAACAAAGTTTCTTTCTTAGAATTTCACGCCTGTGGAACTCTCTTCCGTTTGCCTGCTTCCCAGCTGACTACAAATTGGTTGTCTTCAAGTCCAACGTAAACAAATTCTTGATGAACCGCCCCTTAAGTAATCCAATCTACCAAATTTCTGTTAATAATGATTACTACGATATAATTCCATTGATTACTGTACACTCAATAACCCTTATCCTCGAGTGGCCTCAGAGCCTTGAGAGTTGGTAACTACTTCGTAAAAAAAATGCAAAACCAAGCTGAATTCAAACTAACCGATAGTTGCCAAATAAATAAGCAAATAAAGTTGTCAGAATAAATTTGCCACCTTCACAAAAAAAACGCCTTCTACATGCACAAACAGAGGTTTTCGCGTTAATACTAACAAAAAAATATAAATAACAACAGCAACTATAGAGGTTTATATTTAGATATTAAAATTAAATCAGAATTGGTATTAGTAAATGTATTGGAGTCGGGAGTTGTGGACAAAACCGGTGATTGTATCTGAATCGGGAATTTAGAACAGAGTCGATAATTGTATCGAATCGTCATATATTTCTCTCATTTTCATGCCTTTATTTCTATGATTTATTCCCGGGCAGCACCAGGCAGATTAAGAAATCAACAAATAAATATTTCTATCGCTAAAATTCCAAGATGGCGGATTATCGGCAAATGGAAAGCAAATTAAACTGTGCCTAATTGGTCGTCTAGCGCCATCGCTTTGTCCTCTCCCGAGGCTTCAATTGTCTCACGAGTATGCCATATTCGGACAGGGAATCATCGTGAGAGTGCAGTTATTGATGGGTTTGCTGGGCACGGGCATAATTAGCTCATTTAGATCTTGTTTTAACAAGCTGAGACCAGGTGTTGTCGCGCAGGAACCAAGTCGAGAGGGCACAATAAGAAGGAAGGAAGAGCTACGTCAAACCAAGCGACGTCGAATTGACTCATTATTGAATAATTAGCCGAATCTGTCTTTCTGCCATTTTTTTTTTAATACAAGTGTACCATTCGCGGCTAGATTAAATATGAAATCAGGTTTAGCAGTATGCATGACGGGATGTGCTGGAAATCCAGATGTTCTAATGGAATATTCTGGAAAGGTATAAAAATAGCTGAGAATGGATAGGTCACAATTCCCAACCATAAACTATAAACCACCCTATCCAGAAGGAGAAGATAATGCTTGTGAGGATGTCTTAATATCTTAAAATCGAATCATTTAAAGACATGCCGCAGGTCACCCTGAAAACTGGAGCAGTGTTTCTGTTCTGAGGATATTGAACATTTTTCCTATTTAAAGCAAGCTTAGATATACAGTCAGATTAACGCGGAGGGGTTTTTGGAGGTTTACAAAAATAACCACGATCCGTCACTATTCTCTAATTCAAATGAAAGAATCGGGGCCCTTATCAAACTGGACTCTAGAATTAAAATGTACACAAGATTCCCTGAGCTGATATGCATAAAAATAGGCAAGAGGTTTATTGTCTTTATTTATATATAGCTCTATATAGAAATGCATGTTAAGTCTACGGTAAAGTGATGTTTTAGTATAACCGATATAATGATTGTGTTTTATTTTTATTGCAGGAGGTAAATATTTCCATTTTTACAGAGTTACGTATGTGTATATAGTTATGTATTTCTATATATACGATTCACGCCTAAACAAAGTGACTGATCATTATAAATTTTGAAACGCAGTAGCTGAGCGTAAATGGTCCAGATGTGGGTTATATTTAGTTTACTTTAGTTGTATACCAAGGATTCGCAGTATTTTCCTGAAAATTCAGATACCTTCGATTTTATGAAATCTTAGTAATGGACACTGCAGTCCAATTTCTATTTTATTTCGATTATTTTAAAGTGTTTTTTTTCTGGGAACCATGCCTCACTTTTTAAAATAAAATATATCAAATTTGCATGGACATAGACCATTTGTCATTTAGTGGTTGATGGGCAGAAATCAGTCCCACAGAGAAATGCTGGAGTTCCTCAGGGGTCCATCCTGGGCCCAACTCTCTTACTGATCTACATCAATGATCTCCCAAAACACATACTTAAATCATTCTTTGACATCGATGCTGATGACACGACCATCTATGGCAACACTTCAAAAGCTGTAAATGACAAAGTTCTCTCTGATTCTCTCTCCTCTGATCTTGAACGCGTGGTACAGTGGGGGAAGAGGTGGCTGGTTACTTTTAGTGTATCTAAAACCAAGCTCATGTCTTTACATCATCAACGTGGCTTAGTGGGAGATGCCCTTTTCTCTTCCCTGCAGCTTCTCTCCCACAGAAGAGACGTTGCGAGCCTGTATTTGTTTTATCCTTATTTTCATGGCAAGTGCTCGTCTGAGCTCCAATCTCTCGTCCCCCCCTCGCCAATATTTCACGAAAAACACCCGTCTGGCTGAAACCACTGTCATTAATTTTCCCCACTCTTTATCTGTGCCTAAATCCAAGCGTAGATTCCATGTGTAGAGCTTCTTTCTTAGAAGTTCACGACTGTGGAACTCTGTTCCGTCTGCCTGTTTCCCACCTGACTACAACTTGGATGTCTTCAAGTCCAACATAAACAAATTCCTGATAAACCGCCCCCTTAAGTAAGACACTTTATCAAATCTCCAATACTAACGATTACTACGACACTATCCCATTGATTACTGTACACGCAATAACCGTTATCCCTGAGTGGCTTCCGGGCCTTCATAAGTGTTGACCTCCATGTAAAAAAATGAAATAAATTCTCTAAATTTTCGTTTGTTCTTAAGCGTTGCTAAGCTTAAAGCTTAAATTTTTAACATTTTCTCGAATCAAAATTTTGTAAACTACCTTGATCTAAATTAGAACAAGAATTCTAGACATAAACTTCTAGATTACAGAGGTATATTATCGTTTTGGAATTTTCATTTTAGTAAATAGGAGAATCGTTCTAAAACTACAGCCTCCTATTTTTTTTTTTTTTACTCGAAAGGTTGAAGAGCTACAAAGAGGACGACGGTACCATTTAAACAAGCGACTTTTTGCGCTCAAAATTTTGTTTTTCCTACATAGAAAGTACCATTATTAATACACATTTACCAGTGATGAACGACGGCTCTGCATGGGTGTCCGGAGCGCGCGTTGTCTTACGAGAGTCGTCCCTAAAAATACAATCTCCGATTTTCTATTTTTAACTCAAAAAATTAAAAGGCTACAAAGACGGAAGTAGTACGAGTAAAACGAGCGATCTTTTGCACTAAAGAATTAATTTTTCTACATTGTCACCACAATTCTTAATACACTTTTGCTGGAAATCCAATGATTCGGCGGAATAATAAAGTGCGAAATGTTACTTTTAAAACGCCCTTCGTAGAATACTTTGTTTATGATAGTAATATGCAATATGGTTTCCGTCCTGCTAGATCTACGGCAGACGTGCTTACATTTATATCTCATGAGATTAGCGAATCTCTCGACGGAGGCTTCTTCTCTAGGGCAATTGCTCTTGCTCTTGACATATCAAAGGCCTTTGATAACGTATGGTATAAAGGTCTACTTCACAAGATCTCCAGCTATGGTATAGCTGGAAATGTCTTCTCAATTATTATATCATTTCTCTCTGATAGGTTCATAAGAGCAGTGGTTGATAGGCAGAATTCATAAGCTCTCAGTATTAATGCTGGAGTCCCTCAGGGATTCATCCTGTGCCCAACTCTCTTCCTGATTTACATTAATGATCTTCCAAAGCACATTCTTACATCATTCGTAGACATTTATGCTTACGAGGGACATGCAATAAGTTGTCTGATCTGGCTGAAATTTTGCATGTGCAATGATTTATATCTCTACGGGTTATGTGTCAAAGTACAGCTATGAACTAATTGTGGTTTCTGTTTTACAAGTGTTTGAATTGAGTCAGGTGTGAAATGGAGCCTGTTGAATGTCGAGCAGTGATCCGGTTTTTGTATTTGAAAGGACGCACACCACAGGAGACTTTTGATGAAATGAAAGAAACTTATTGTGATAATGCCCCATCATATGATCTTGTAAAACGCTGGCATCGTGAATTCAAACATGGCCGGAAGTCTGTGGAAACAACTCCCAGACCTGGTCGCCTCCCTTCTGCCATTGATGAGGCATCTGTCCGTCAGGTTGGGGCTGCTATTTTGGAAGATCGGCGCATTACTATTCGCCAAATAGCCCAAGATGTCAAGATTAGTACAGGGTCTGTGGAAACTATCATTCATGACCATTTGCATATGCATAAGGCGTCTGCCAGATGGATTTCCAGGATGCTCACACCATTCCAGAAGCTAGAACGCGTCGACTGCTTGAGGATGAATTTGGAGATGTGCCAAGAAGATGAGTCAATTTTTTTCAAAATACTGATTACACAGGATGAAACCTGGGTCCATAACTATGATCCAGAGACTAAAGCCCAGTCAATGCAGTGGAAGCACTTGGACTCACCACCTCCAAAGAAGGTAAGGGTGCAGCCCTCTGCTGGCAAGGTCATGCTCACAGTCTTCTGGGACAAGGACGGAATAGTGATAACACATTTCCTGACAATGGGTACCACAATTACAGGAGCCTATTATGTTTCACTTTTGAGGAAATTAAGGGAAGCTATCAAAATCAAGAGGCGGGGCAAGATCAGCAAAGGTACCCTCCTCCTGTAGGACAACGCTCCGGTCCACAACTCGCATATCGCCAAATCAGAAGCACGGGCGTGTGGTTATGAAATCCTTCCCCATCCTCCCTACTCTTCTGACCTTGCACCTTCTGGCTTTTATCTCTTCCCAGCCATGAAGTTGTTTTTGAAAGGAAAGCGTTTCCCAGATGATGCAGCCTTGATTTCTGACGTCACGTCGTGGTTGGAGGACTAACCTGGGGTGTTCTACAAAAACGTCTCCAGAGCTGCATCAAACGATGGGAGAAATGCATAACTCTGGGTGGTTCTTATATAGAGAATACTAATAACTAATAACTGTGCCAAGTTTCATTGCTCTACTACTATGGGAAGTGGGACTACATCTATGATAGCACATCAGAAACTGTAAACGTTCTCTCTGGCTCTCTCTCTTTTGACCTTGACCATATGGTTCAATGGGAGAAGAGGTGGCTGGTCACTTTTAATGCATCTAAAACCAAGCTTCTATCTCTACACCATCTACGCTCTGATGCCAATCTGGCATCGGTTGAAATGAATGGCTTTCGTCTTGGGGAGGCGTCATGTTTTGAAAAGCTTCTGGGCTTGACCTTTCCCCTGACCTGAAATGGAACACATATATTAAATCCATTGCCAAGGTAAGTGGGAAAATGGTGGGATCCTTCTACTGCTCCAGTAGATATCTATCTCCTGATGGAATTCTCTACTTATATAAAAGCCAGGTACGGCCAATGATGGAGTAATCTTGCCACATCTGGGCAAAAGCTGCTACTATTATATGAAAGCCACTTATTCTGTCTTGACAGAGTTCAAAATAGACTTCGTAGCTTAGTGAGGGATGCTATTTTCTCTTCCTTGCAACCTCTTTCCCACAGAAGAGACGTTGCGAGCCTGTCCCTCCTTTATCGTTATTCTCATGGCAAGTGCTCAGCTGAGCTTCAATCTTTGTAAGTCGCCAAACTTTCACGAAAAACATTCGTCTAGCCAAAACCACTATCAACAATTTCCCACACGCCTCATCTGTGCCTAAACCTAAATGTAAATTCCATGAACAAAGTTTATTTCTTAGAACTGCACGTCTGTCGAACTCTCTTCCGTTTGCCTGCTTTCTAGCTGACTACAATCGGATTGTCTTCAAGTCCAACGCAAACAAGTTCTTTATGAACCGCCCCCCTAATTAATCCAATTCACAAAATTCCAACTACTTATGTTTACTACGCTATAATCTCATTGGCTAATGTATACCCATTAACCCTTATCCTCGAGTGGCCTCTGTGCCTTGATTAGTGGTGATTCCTGTGTAAAAAAATAAATAAATGTCTTTGTGAATAGTAATTATATTGTCAGCCATATTTAAAACTGGCGGCCATGTTTAATATTAGCGATCATGTTTAACATTAGCGATCATGCTTGACATTAGCAATCATGCTTGACATTAGCGATCATGTTTTATATTAGCGATCATGTTTGACATTAGCGATCATGTTTGACATTAGCGATCATGTTTGATATTAGCGATCATGTTTAACATTAGCGATCATGTTTGACATTAGCGATCATGTTTGACATTAGCGATCATGTTTGACATTAGCGATCATGTTTGACATTAGCGATCATGTTTGACATTAGCGATCATGCTTGACATTAGCGATCATGTTTGACATTAGCGATCATGCTTGACATTAGCGATCATGTTTGACATTAGCGATCATGCTTGACATTAGCGATCATGCTTGACATTAGCGATCATGTTTGACATGGCAGATCATGTTTGATATTAGCAATCATGTTTAATATTAGCGATCATGTTTAACATTAGCAATCATGTTTGACATTAGCGATCATGCTTGACATTAGCGATCATGTTTAACACAAGCGATCATGTTTGACATGGCAGATCATGTTTGATATTAGCGATCATGTTTCACATTAGCGATCATGTTTGACATAAGCGATCATGTTTGATTTTAGCGATCATGTTTCACATTAGCGATCATGTTTGATATGGCAGATCAGGTTTAATATTAGCGATCATGTTCACGTGCCAGTTTTGCTTTGTCTTATTTAGAAAGGAACCTTGAATTTAAAGGATTTTAGAGGGAGCATACAATAGAAACAGCTCCCTCTTATTTAAAAATTCATAGACTTTCGTTTGATACTCACGGTATATCTGTAAAAAACCTAAATATGTTAGAAAATATATATTAACAAAAAAAAATAATAATTGATGAGAAAAGATCGTAAGAGATTACTCAGGTTTGAATTTAAAAAAAAACTATAATTGAAAAAAAAAAAAAAACAAAGCCTAAATATGTTTGAAAAAATATATTAACAAAAAATTATATAACTTATAAAAAATATGTAAAAATACATTAAATTTTTATCAATTGTCTTTTTAAGTATTTATGTAATCGCATATCTTTTTTTTTAAACTATGTTTAATTAAGTTTTAAAAAAATAAACGTAAAATATCATTGAAATTTTCATCGATTCTGTGCTTCCATACTTAAATTGAGAGCGCGTGTGCCAACTTCCGGTGTGGTTTAAAGTTAGTGTCTCCTTGTATACACCATTACACCACTCGGATGTCAAATAAATAAGAATTCTGCGGAAATGAAAATAGTATTTTACTACCGACAATATCAGGCAGCCTCCTAGATTTGGACAAGCTACGCGTGTAAACAAAGAAGAAATATGGAAATGGAAGCGTAGGAAACATTTATTAATAAAGTCCGTACCTGTGTGAAAAGGTTTGGTTCAGAGTAGCCGAATGTTCCGAAACTGTTGGGATCGAAAACCAGCATTGGATGGATAGGATGTCGCCATTTTGTCTCCGAATCTCCCAAATGCATACTTTTGGCTAAGTAAGACTCTGGCCCGCTTTGGGTAGGATTGAAACCGCTATCTTCAGACAAGGCTCGCCTGGAATCGTAGAGATTCAACGTCTCTGTCCACTGCGCCACGGGCCCCGAAGACAACAACTCTGGAAGGCAGTAATTACTGAGGATGCAGTTAGGAGATTCGGAGTTCCTATCCCGTCACGGTTACCACCTGACGAAGGCCAAAGCAATAGTTAACCGAAACGTCCTGAAGAAACAACTAAAAAAAAAAAGATGAAGATAATAGACAACAATAAATACATTATTAAATAATACTCATCTCAATAACGATTTCCAAGTGATAATTAGGGCTATGACAACAGAATATTCTTTTCACTGTTTTGATTTGCAAAAATATATCCGACACAGTCAGGCATAGTTAATCAGCAGAGAATTACGTCACTCTATATTAAAAAAACATATAAAATATCAACGGTTACACACTCGAGAGTCAAAACAATAAAAAAGAATATGCTGTTGTCCTAGCTCTATTAATAATATATTTCAGATTTGTATTGAATTTAATACATGTTCATTACTAGGGCTAGGACAACAGCATATTCTTTTCATTGTTTCGACTCTCAAGTATATATCAGTTAATATCGTATATGCTTTTATATAGAGTGATGTGTTTCTCGGTTGATTAACTGTGTCCGTGTCGGATATATACTTGAGAGTCAAAAAAATGAAAAGAATATGCTTTTGTCATATCCCTAGTCATTGGTCACAATTTGAACAAGATTTTAACTTCTATTTCTTAGTAAGATTTTTTTTTCGATTTTTTGCGTTAGTATTATTGTTTAAGATTTATATAATACACGCTTAACGTACTTTACATAGGCATCCATTGGCGAATAGCAGTTGCATTCGTCGACCATGTTTAAAATTGGCGGCCATGTTTAAAATTGGCGGCCATGTTTAAAATTGGCGGCCATGTTTAGCATTGGCTGTCATATTAGTGTGACATCTTTGCTTCTCTTGATTTGAAAATAAGCCTCCGATTTTGTCTAGTCTAAGCTGAGATTAGTCGAGATTGATTGATTCCCTAAGTTTGTAAATCCCTGACAAAATGGGTGTTGCTAAAGATTGCAGTCATTTTGAAAACTTGGGTCAGCTTCAAATTGCCTCTTTTTTTTTCTGCACGTCATTCAATCCCGGAATAAAAAATCCCTATTATCATTATGCGCATGGCCTTTGCATCACGCGCTGAAATATCTTTTATGTGAAAGACCCACCGATGATCAAAAACAGACAGTGTTGTTCGGATAGCATAGAGATATCATAAATAAGGTAGCGTCGATGTTGTTTCCGCGATTCCTTTTGTTTGGAATTATGGATGGCTCTCGTCTTGGGGAGGCTCCATGTTTTGACAAGCTTCTAGGTTTGACCTTTACTCCTGATTTGAAATGGAACACGTACATCAAATCTGTTGCCAGGGACGCTGGGAAAATGGTGGGATCCTTCTACCGCTCCAGAAGATATCTCACTACTGATGCAATTCTCTATCTGTATAAAAGCCAAGTACGTCCAAGGATGGAGTACTGCTGGAACATCTGGGCAGGAGCTGCTAAAAACAGCCTATCCTGCCTTGACAGAGTACAAAATAGACTTCGTGATTTAGTGGAGGATACCCTTTTCTCTTCCCTGCAACCTCTCTAACACAGAAGAGACGTTGCGAGCCTGTCTTTGTTTTATCGTTATTTCCATGGCAGGCGCTCGTCTGAGCTCCAATCTCTCGTCCCCCCTCGCCAATCTTTCACGAGAAACACCCGTCTGGCTGAAACTACTGTCAATAATTTCCTCCACTCTTTATCTGTGCCTAAATCCAAACGTAGATTCCATGAGCAAAGCTTCTTTCTTAGAACTGCACGCCAGTGGAACTCTCTGCCGCTTGCCTGTTTCCCACCTGACTACAACTTGGACGTCTTCAAGTCCAACATAAACAAACTCCTGACAAACCGCCTCCTTAAGTAAGACACTCTATCAAAGCCCCCAATACTAATGATTACTACAATACTATCTCATTGATTACTGTACACGCAATAACCCTTATCCCTGAGTGGCCTTCGGGCCTTGATAAGTGGTGACCCCCATGTAAAAAAAAAAAAAAAAAAACTCATTATCATCGTCCCAAATACTCGCGTGAAGGTTTTTTTTTTCTTTCCAAACAAAGCACATTGCCACTTTGATGTAGGGGCCTACTATCAGGGACATAAGCTACAGGGGTACTATGTAGGGAGTTGGGCAGCAAGATGTCTGTTCACGTTACACTTGAACTTCTGCATGTCAGTACAGTTGGGGAAGCAGGGACCCGGAAGGGTGCTCCAAAGTCTAGCAGTTCTGGGGAGGGAACTACTGGAGGTGAAAGTTCTCTTACATCTAGGAATCTCTGCTAGTCGGTTTGTCGGGGGTAAGGTGCTTGCAGTTCGTCGAAGCATTCGCCATTAAAATACTTGTACAACAGGTAGAGGGATGCAACATTTTGTCGATTTGGCTTGAAGCTGTAGCTTGGATGACAGTCCAGGACCTATCAGGTTGGCGACTATCTTTTGGACCTTGTCTAGAAGCGAAAGACTAGTAACAGATGTACCAGGTTTCCAACATCCAAGCGAAAGCGATGCCATAGAAACAATAGGATTCGAACGTGTAACACCTATCTTAGCACACTATCTTCCCTGTCTTTCGTTACGTCTTTAAACATTCGGATGAAAAATTTGCATACGAGATTTTCGTTACGATCCGGACGAGATGAGATGTGAAAGTTCCCTAGGTAACCCAAAATGCACAGCGTTGCCCGGCTGGTTGAACTCAAGAACAATGTAATGTAAAATTTGTTAAAAGCGATTTTATACGGCACAATCACGTTGACACAACGGTTCCCGTTCAGTCACGAAAGTTAAGCAACGGGAGCTTGGTCAGTTTTAGACGGGTTACTATTTGGGAAAACTAAGTGCTGTATGTAGGAGTAGCTCGGCAACTCCATGCAAGAACTGCATAAAAACTAACGTCGTCATCTCCCTGACGGGTATATACAGGCGATTGGGAGACTGCCTGTGAATTTAATATTCCCTTGACGCTTGTTCCTTCGAAGTAAGCCAGTTCAACCCGTCTGTGGCTAATTGCATGCAATCACGTGGAGATACCTTTCCAGTAATATCATCGAATTTAAGCAACGCTGAGCTTGGTCAGTTCCAGATTGGTGATCAATTTGGTAATAAAAAATATATTAATAAAAAGACAATTGATGAAAAGTAGATCGTAAGAGATTAGAGATTACTCAGTTTTCAATTTTAAAAAAACTATATTTGAAAAAAAATATCTTATTATGTTTAAAAAATATATTTAAAAAACTTTAGACAAATACATAAAAAATATATATTAAAAAAACTTTATAAAATTTATAAAAATGCATAAAAATACATAAAAATATATTTTAAAAACTTTATAAAAATACATAAAAATACATTTAAAAAATATATTTAAAAAACTTTATAAAAATACATAAAAATACATAAAAATACTTTTTTTTCAATTGTCTTTTTTATTCATTTAATCGCACATCTTTTTAAATAACTATGTTTAATTAAGTTTTTAAAAAAATAAACATAAAATATAATTGAAAATTGCATCGCCTCTGTGCTTCCATACTTAAAATTAGAGACACGAGTTCCAACTTCCGGTGTGTTTAAAAGTTAGCGTCTCCTTTTATGCACCATTAACCCACTTGGGTGTCAAACTTATTCTTTGAGGATATATTAGAAAGTAAAAGGTGAAGAGGAAAGCCAAGGAGAACTTGGAGAGAAAATATTTTTGATTGGACATCTTTCAACAGTTAGGCGTCCATCAACCAACTTGCCCTGAATCAGAAGGAGTGGTGAAAAATAAGTCACGTGGGTTCGCAAATTCGCACAAAGCGGGAGATGTGACTTAGGATGCGTTTATTGAGCGATGCGATTCTATGGTTAGCATTGGTTTTTCTTTAATCAGCATAAATCACGTTATTTTTTTTCTTTTTTTATTTTTATTATTATTTATTAAGAAATCAATAGAAATCCACTATATATAAACACGGCGAAAAGAAAATGAAAAACATAAAAAGATCACACTCGCACAGTATTTATTTTTAACATTAATATTTATTTATTTGAAATTTATACCTTTCAGCTTAAACCAAAGCCTTCATCAGAATGGATTAGACAATACATTTTTACTTACTAGACATAATGGTGCTTTCGCACAATGTTTATTTGTCGAAGATATACGTTGTGTCGTTCAGTTCAGTGCTAGTGACGGTAGCTCAATGGTTAACGATCCAATCTTAAAAACTGGGCGTGCAAAGTTCGAATTCAGGTCGTTCAACAGAAACCTTTTCATTCATGGATGTTGCCAACCTTCACGCGCTCTCCTCCGTAAGCACCCGATATCCTTTTAGAAAAAGATATTCTTAAAAGAATCCAATACCAACAACAATTATCCTAAATTCTGCTCAAAAACACAAACAAACAATAACCAGCCACTTTTTCAGAGCATGTCCATTGTTTCTCTAAGCTGATGCAGGTCAAGTTCCATTTCTCAAAGCGGCTAAAGTTACTTTAACTGCCCACTGTCGACAAATCTCATCGCTATCTCTGCGGTTACTTGGGGTCAGTATACGTTCGGCATTCAATACCAAATACTGGCCCCTACGTTCGAAAAGGTCGTATCGCCAATTAACGTGTTTGCCGGGGAAATTTACGCTAAATCGCTGTGATTGACAGCGGGACCTTCCGGGGCCAGGAGAATTATCCGCAATTTTCAATCTTTTGAACAAGAATGCTGGATCAAAAAAAGAAAAGTGTCAGTGGAGAAGGTAGAGGAGAGAAATACCGAGGAAGGGAAAGCACATTCGCAACATACAAAGACATGGATAGCACTAAAATTCTAAACAAAAGGTTCATTAACATTTGAATTTAAGAGGAAGCAACAGTTGTTGTAGCCGAAAAAATAATGGGAAAAGGTTAATGTGTTTTGCAAAGTTATCCTAACAAAGTTCGAGAATCTACACCTGAGGAAAGTCGGAGTTACATCGACTGAAACGTAGGGAAATAAAATTCAGGATAGGAATTGTAGTCGAAATAATCTGAATAATCTAATATATTAGCGGCCATATGTCTGGCCGTTTTTTTTTTCATTTGTCTATGAAATAGTTTATATAAAATATATGGTAATCTCCAAAAATACAGTTAGGGCTTACAACATGGCCGCCAGAAGAGTCAACAAAAAACTGCGAATAAAATATATAAAACTCGTAATTTCTGTTTTTAAAGTGGGTTGTCAATTTTCTTTATGAAATATACTTCCAAAATAAACTATTACAGTCGTTTAAAACATAATAGAAGTATTATTTTTTATTTTTTAAAAACAATGTTTACAAAATGTCTACGCACGTTCGTAGACATTTTGTAAAAAATATTTTTGTACATTCAACTTAGTTTATTTTTAATTTTTAATCAATTCATATGCATGTCAGGTTGGTACAGAGGTAACCTCACCAGCATTGAATGCTTCCGTTTCGATTCTAGCTAATAGCACCTAAATACTTCATTTTTTTTTAATTTTGAAATCACGACTCTATAATAATCTATCCGAAATGTGGACAAATTAGAATATCGTATTTAAGCGTATTTTACGCTCGAGCAAACCCTCGCTATTACAAAATAATCAATCATATCCAAAATTTAGAAACGAAATTACAAAACACACTTGAAGAAGACCGAAAGTTACATCGTCCGAAACGTTAGGAGAATAATAATCAAGATAAAAGCAGAAGCCAAAAATCCAAATTATTTTGGACGATTCATATTTAAAGGATGAGTTTCCGCCATTTTCCTCCAATTTCTAGTGTTTTCAAAATAATTTTTTTTCAGAAAATATCCATTTGGAAATAATTTTGTAATTTATTTTTAACTCGACAAAAAATGTTGAATTAATTAAAGTTATTGATATTATTTGAATTATTCAGACTACTGTTCTTATTTTGGGTGTCATTTTCACAAGGTTTCGGTCGATGTAACCTCCGACTTTCTTCAGGTGTATCTTATCGAACTCCAGAATGTTTCTGTCGAACTTGGGAATTTGTACGGTATTTTGAACAGGATCTTTTATTTACTTCACGTGAGGACAACCGAAAAATACAATTGCCAATTACTTAGGACCTCTTTCCAGTCATGGCTGATGGAACGAGAGCATGCTACCCCCGTCTAAATTACCAAATTCGAGAGAAACATTCTAGAGTTCGACAAGATATACCTGAAGACAGTCGGAGGTTACATTGACCAAAACCTTGTGTAAATGACACTCAAAATGAGAACAATAGTAAAAAGAATCCAAATAATTTCATAGCAAGCCTCAAAAATTAAGAAATGTAAGAAGCGGTAAGTATTGAAAATCTGGAGAGACATGCCGTCACTCAGAATTAAGTCGTTGTTTTAATGGTAAGCCGCCGTTGCAATGATACAAAGTGGCGCTAGGGACCTCAAATGATCGTATTTTTATGGACCGCTTTCTTTTTCTTTTTTTACACGGTGGCCACCACTTATCAAGGCGCGGAAGCCACTCAGGGATAAGGGTTATTGCAAGTACAGTACGTTAGTGTGGAGATTTAATGAAGTGTTTACTTAAGAGGGAATTTGTTAACGTTGGACTTGAAGACATCCAAGTTGTAGTCAGGTGGGAAGCAGGCAGACGGAACAGAGTTCCACAGGCGTGCAGTTCTAAGAAAGAAGCTTTGTTCATGGAATCTACGTTTTGATTTAGGCACAGATAAAGAGTGGGGGAAATTTTTCACAGTGGATTCAGCTAGACGGGTATTTTTTGTGAAGGATTGGCGAGGGGGGCCAGAGATTGGAGTTCAGACGTTCATTTGTCTTTAGTCAGTTAAAATAGCTAAAAAGGGATAAAACGAATTGTTTGAATTGAAATGCGTGTGCTACACTTGGGGATCAGAGGTGGCCCCACAACGGAAATCAACGAAACTATGTGCGTTAGATGGGAACATGGTTAAAAGTTAAATTAGTTATTATCGTTTTATCTGCCTGTCTATCTATCTATTCATCTATCTATTCATATATTTGTTAAAATAATTTATATTGGAAATTATTTATTGTTTAGAGCATGTACTGTTCTGGAATGTAGCAATAACTTCTAGCTAAAAAATTTTTCAGAAATTAGATAAGTTAAATATAAACAAATAACTAGATCGACCCTCAACAGTCGCGTAAGTGACAGAGGTCAAACGTCAGTGAGACGTGTGCTTTTAATGATGACGTAACGGAACTGACAGGTCAAGAGGTCAAGAGAATTAGACTGAGAATTTAATTTTGGTCACGAAAGTGAGCATCCGTGCTTCAAAGTCGGGAAGCAGGAATGAAAGAACAAGCATGTAGACAAATAATACAGACTGCTTGTGAAGATCACTGAGATAGCTGAAATAAATTTATATTTTAAAAATATAAAGTGTTGTTCTGTGGTTTCACAAAAGAAGAAAAAACAGGTGTCTCAATCGGTTATCGTGTTGGTCGTTGCATGTTTCATTACAGAGCCTAGCAGTGAAGATAGAAGAACTCCCAGAGAATGAAAAGCTGTGAAACATATATTCTTTTTCTTATAAAATTCTAGCCTTGATACCCGGCGTTGGCCAGGTGTGTGGAGGTGTGCGCTGAGCACAAAAAAAAAAAAAAAAAAAAAACAACAAAAAACAAAACTGGTATAAGGAGGCAAGCTGAAGCTCGTACCTCGAAGGAAGAAAAGAACGTAAAAAAAGGTGACTTCTTTGCTGTTGCGTTCATCGCCAAACCGGAAGTGACGAATGTTTAAATTAAAGCTAGTTAATCGAAAAGAGGGGACCCCCTCCCTGTAGAAAAGTGCCCAGTTAAGGGTGAAGGAATTCATGTGTTTAGCCAATATTTCGATATTTGTCGTCTGAAGGGTCGGGCTTCAGAAAGATACCGATTTTGTGAAAATCTATCCCCTCGGTCGAAAGTTTTAGGCAAACATACATACATACTTCATTTAAACATACATACATGACTTCATTTAAACAGACAGGTAAGATTTATATAATAGAAGATACCTTTATGTAAATATGAACTGTAATATATCCCCTGGGAATACAATATGACTTTATACGCTTATATCCCCCTCTCCTATGTAACATGTGATTTCCGGACGGAGTGTTTCTTTTTTTTTTTTCTTACAAAACTTCAAACTGATAAGATATTGTGAGGGTACAAGTCTCAATGGAAGGGGATCGAGTTTAATGTAGCGAAACGAGTAGTTTGTCTGCTCTTTTCATGTATACGCAAGTAACTTTCTCTTGTATTTGTTCTTCGATGCCTGTTTATTTTTATATAACATTTTATAGATCAATATCAACGTTCGAATTGTTTTGTTAGCAGGTACCCCGATTATCGATGCGTGTATACGTGTATTCTAATTAATAACATCAGGTTCTAAGCGACACTACCTATTGACTCGTATGAGAAATCTCAGTATGTAAATAATAATAATAATAATAATAATAATAATAGATGCCTCTCGAAAGACAAAGGATACCCCCTGCAAGGGCAGCTGCGCATGTAATTGTGAGGCAAGGGTTGCGCAGTCACCAACCACACCTCTCCTGAATTGGCACTGTTTGAGGTCGGTTGTCAGGAAAAGTCCAGGACGACTGGAAACAATGCCGAGATAAGCAGATAGCACATACAGCACCTGGAACTCTCAAACGGTCACCCATTTATTACTGACCAGGTTCAACCGTGCTTAACCTCAGTGATCCAGTAGGAACCAGTGTGTCAACATGATTATGCCGTACTTTATATATATCTGAACCCTCTAAATGTTAAAAAGTTACAAACAAAAATAATAATAATAATAATAATAATAATAATAATAATAATAATAATAATAATAATATACTTATGTTACTTAGTGAATCTATATTCATAATGATTTGTCACTCTAAAAACATTATGTTAAGTGTTGAGGAATTATGTTGAATAAAGATGGCGACAGTAAATCAAATTGGCGAAGAATCAATGCAGTCACGATCATGAGTCGTTTCGAGACATAGGCCGACGGCGAAGTGAGCTGAATCCAAAATTGCACCCGCACCTCTCCTGAATTTGTACTGTTTCAGAACAGTGACAAGGAGAATTCCAGGACGACTTGAAGCAAAGCCAGGGGTATTTGAAAATGAAACAATGAATGGGGTAGTGGAAAATTATGATGTAAAGATTCTCTGGGAGTTCATGATTCAATGTGACCGAAAGATAACTCACAGGAAACCGGATATTGTAGTTGTGGACAAAAACACTAATGAATGCTAAATTATTGATATGTCTTGCTCAAATGACGTCAACTTAATAGGCAAGAAGAATGAGAAACTACGGAACTATCACAAACTGAGGATGGAGATTGTTTGGTTATGGAATAATAACACTCCAACTGTGTCAATAATGATTGGTCGCTTGGCTCAATTGCTTATAATCTGATGAAACAGCTGAACTCCATGGAAATCAGAAACGACATCACCGTACTCCAGAAGTCAGTTCTGCTTAGCTCAGCAAACATCTTACGCCAGGTGCTTTTCATCTAATTAACTCTTTGACTATGCTCACTAGCTTTAGTGTAAGAGCCCACTCTTGAGGGAAAAAATCAATAACACCACAAAACGCTGTTAGCTATTATAATCAAGCTTATTAATCATTACAATTATAATTTTTAAAATCATAAAATTCCAAAAATATACCTACAGAATTGAATTAGGTATGGTTTTCAATTCAAATCAATTGATTAGTTATGTTAACCGACCGTAATGATCAATCGGTTTTTTTATTTGTTTTTTAGCTTAGTTTAGTTTCGTATATACAAACATGTATAATAGTTTATAATTTGTTGATATTATTTTCATAAGTATGCATACACAAATTAGAATCTATAAATTTACTAATTATTAAATAGAACATTGTTTAGAAGATTCATAAATTAATTAATATTGTTAGCATGAATAGTTGGGTTTAATGACTTTATTTGATAGAAATTCAATATGGCGTAATGGAAAAATAAAAAAAGATAATTGCAGCTTCTCTTCCAATTTTCGGATTTTGATCATGTCAAATCACACTTCAGTTCCTTTTGACGGATTGACTGTTACTATTTCTTCAGATGAGTTAAGGGCATAATAGATTCATTGATTGATATAATGATTAAGTGATTGATTTTGCGCTACGAAACAGATGCTGTCAAGAATTGTATAAGTCAACTGAATTAAAGGAATAAATTATAAGATGGTCAACGTCATGCATTTTGGAATGTAACTTTTTGTCATTTATTCTCTCTCTCTCTCTCTCTCTCTCTCTATATATATATATATATATATATATATATATATATATATATATAATACGCATCAAGTGCGCGTGAAAGCCAAATAACGCAATATTAGAAAAATAATCAAATATTCTACTTGCGTGAAATTTATAATATAAATATATTTCGAATTAAAAACTTCATCTTCAATATGGTGTTTTCTTTCGTTAGGGAAAGAAAAGTCTGTTTTAAAGATCCGCGTGTTGTCTCTCGGCGGTTATATTTTGAAATGTTGGAACGTGGCGTTGGTTAAGTGAGATTAATGTCAAGAATGTGGATACTCATGCAGAGAGTGGTCCGTGCTGAAATAATAACGTTATTATTAAAAAAGCCGTTCTTAACATGGGAAGGGGAGGGTGGTTTGTACCTATTCTGTATTTTAACCTTACAATTGAATAAAAAACATATCATAAAACTTTAATTAAACGTGGAAATACGATTTAAAAAATAGCGCGGCTCACTCTCTGCATTAGCACTAGAATGTAAGTTCAAGCGCAGTTGATGCGTATTTTATTTTATTACAATTAAATCAACGCTTCTTTAAAAAAAAACTCATACCCATCACACACACACGTACACACACACACACACACACACACACACACATATATATATATATATATATATATATATATATATATATATATATATATATATATATGAAATATTATTATGTTTGTTAAACTTTTTAAATTCGTGTCCACATGTACTTGTGTTTCATCCTTTTCCAGGAATCGTCAGTGTGGAAGTTTCAATGTTGAATTTAAAAGAAATAAATAAAAATACAGAACTCACCAAGATTCCGCCACCACCACCACCGCCACCCAACATACCCTTTAAATATCGACATGAAAACAGACTGACTGACTAGCATCCACTTCTTCTTACGCTATGAACTCAAGAAAGCTAAGTCACATTTCTATCCGTAACTTTTGAAGTCTACTAACAACTGTGTATTGCAAACTTTTGTTTTATTTCTTCCGTATTCCAGCTTTGACTTTAATCCTGAATATTTGTCTCGTTTTCTTTTTATTTATCTTTTTTTCTAAACCTTTTTTGTCGAGTGTATTATTATTAACCGATACTTTTTTCCTATATTTAAAACGAGAAAAAAAAGTCTCCTGTGTAATTGAACATTTCCCAAATTATACCTACATATTATCTGAACTCAAAAACACTGTCTCTAAAGTATGCATTACTTTTAGCTAGTCTAAACTTAATACGTAACCCTAAAGGTATTACTTCTTAACCAGTTTTTTAAACGAGTTAAAAATAACCAGACTTTCCAATTTGATAAAAGTTCCATTATAGCATATTTATTATGGGGTGGAGCTGGAATGCGCGAACATTCTAGCTCCAGGTAGATAAAGGCAAAAGTATCCATGCATTAACATGGGACGGGAGACTATCTTCAAGTACTATCCTAAGCTGGGAATGGGGCAACGGACTTTATTAAGTAGATATTAATAAGTCTTCCCACCTTTTATCATGGAGAGTACATAATGAATGTGGATGTGTTATCAGCAGCTCCAGAAACTCTCACTTCTCCTTTTTTAACCTTGTCCTCATTTCCAATGAGTGATTTTTTTGACAAAGGGTGAAGAAAAAGCTGCGTTCCAGGTTGGTCGTACTTTGTGCACAGTATCCTGAGAAGTCGGAAAATTTCTGTTTCTATGTCTATCCTTGTGGTCATGTCACTAGTAAGGGTGATGGAGGTAAATGTTTCATCTGGATTGACATTATCCGCCTGATATTCAGGGAACCGAACGTTGGATTAACCACTAAGGAGGCTGTCCTATCAGCAGGTGCAAAGTACCGGGGCTGCTGTATTGCCATTTGGTGAATGGATTCTGGACCATACAGTAGTTTCTAGTGAGGCCTCTTCATGCCATACTAGTGGGTAATTGTTGTGGCTTTACCTTATCATGTGCTACAAAAAACAATTTATTGTCTTTTTTTTTCTCTTACTTTCCCTCTCTGGCCTACCCCAACCAAGTCTATCGACCTGTTCCACAAATCCCAAAACCTCAACGTGACAAATCTCAAAAAAAAAAAAAACACGAATAAACATAGAACCCCATCCTCCAACGTTGACCCCTACTACAATGGGTCGTTCCCCAACATCAGGGGTCTACGTTCCAACCTTCCAGAGGTGTAAACACAATTACAGGAAACGAAATCGGACATATTTTTTCTGAGTAAAATTGGCATATGGCCAACCACTTCCCTAGACGAATTCATAATTAAAGGATACTCTAACGTAACATCTAAATCTGACCACCAGATCGCCATGGGCATGGAATATGTGCCTACATTAAATATGGTTTTCCATGTGGTAGGGATATCTCCAGAGAAGACCCTAATTTACCTTATATGTGCTTTCGAGTTGCACTAGCTTACACCACTGAATTTATATTTGCCCTCTCTCGGCCCCACAACAGTGGGGTTACTATCTTTAAGAGCATATCTGAGAAAATTGACCACATTCTGCCTGCTCATCCTTCGGCTAACATTCACATTTGCGCTGACTTCAATGTCCATAATGTGGAATGGCTGACCCACTCAAATAAAACCGATTACGAGGGGAGGTTCTGTAATGATTTTGCTACTGCCTATGACCTCACTCAGATTGTCCACGAACCCACCCGTGTGGCCGATACTACCGGTCAGTATGCAAGCCTTCTAGACCTTTTTCTCACAACTTCCCCTGAGTTATGTTCATGTTCTGTTCTATCTCCCCTGGGATCCTCCGACCACTCCGTTGTAGCAATTAAATTAAAAATGAAACATAATAAGTCTTCAGACGTACTGTATATCGATACTCTATGGCTGACTGGGATAGCTTCCATACATTCATATCTGATTTACCTTTGCATTCCATGTTTAAAAAGGATGTGTCCTCTATCGTATCAGACCTGACCGACTCGTTAATTGTAGGCATAGACCGATTCATACCATCCAAAAAATTTTAAAAAAAAACTATCAGCCTGGCATGGTTCTTGCCATTGCGCACAGAAATCACTTTTTCCATAGCTACCAACGTAAGAGAGACTAAAGCTGCTTGCAGGACTGCCAGCAACCACTGTTAAAGAGTAGTAAAAAATCAAAGAGAGCTATATGCTCAGTCCGTCAAATCCAAAGTAGCTGAGCAGCGACTTGGTTCCCACCAGTTTTGGCAAATAGCAAACAGGATCCTGAACAGAAGCGTGCGTTCTATCCCAACTATCATCAATGGACCTGAGGTCATCTCCTCAGCATCAGATAAGGCCAAACTATTTGCCAAGAATTTTGCAGCTAATTCTACCCTATGCGACACTGACCATTAATTCCCTTTATTTACTCCTATAACCAACAACACGCTATGCAACATACAAATATCTATGTGTGAGGTCGCTAAGCTAATCAAGAACCTTGATTCCAGTAAAGCAACTGGCCCTGACGGCATTCCAGTTATAGTGCTGAACAAGCTCTAACCAGAACTTGCCCCCATACTTACAAAACTGTTTAAGCGTTGCCTTAAGGAGAAGTGCTTTCCAACACCCTGGGAAACCTCATCAGTATGCCCAGTATTTAAGAATTCAGGTGCAAAGTCACTTCCCTCTCAGTACAGACCAATAAGTCTCCTGTGTGTCATGAGTAAGTTGTAGGAATCTTTATTAAATAAAGAAGTAGTCAACCACCTCAGCAGAAATAACCTTCTTAGTAACATGCAATATGGTTTTCGCTCCGCAAGATCTACAGCAGATGTGCTAACGGTTATATCTCATAGGATTAGTGAATCTATTGACAAAGGCTTCTTTCCAGGGCAATTGCTCTTGACATATCGAAGGCCTTCGATAAGGTATGGCACAAGGGCCTACTACACAAGATTTCCAGCTACGGTATCACTGGTAATGTTTTCTCAATCATTAAATCATTTCTCTCTGATAGGTTCATAAGAGTAGTGGTTGATGGGCAGAAATCAGAGTCCCACAGTATTAATGCTGGAGTCCCTCAGGGGTCCATCCTGGGCCCAACTCTCTTCCTGATCTACATCAATGATCTCCCAAAACATATACTGAATTCATTCGTTGACATCTATGCTGATGAGACGACCATCTATGGCAACATTTCAAAGGCCGTAAATGACAAGGTTCTTTCTGATTCTCTTTCTTCTGGTCTTGAGCGCGTGGTACAGTGGGGGAAGAGGTGGCTGGTTACTTTTAATGCATCCAAAACCAAGCTTCTATCTTTACATCATCAACGCTCTGATCCCCATCTGGCATCAATTGAAATGAATGGCTCTCGTATGGGGAGGCTCCGCGTTTTGACAAGCTTCTGGGTTTGACCTTTACTCCTGATCTGAAATGAAACACGTACATCAGGTCTGTTGCCAAGGACGCTGAGAAAATGGTGGGATCCTTCTACCACACCAGAAAATATCTCACTACTGATGCAATTCTCTATCTGTATAAAAACCAAGTACGTCTAAGGATAGAGTACTGCTGCCACATCTGGTCAGGAGCTGCTAAAAACAGCCTATCCTGACTTGACTGAGTACAAAATCGACTTCGTAGCTTATTGGGGGATGCCCTTTTCTGTTCCCTGCAGACTATCTCCCACAGAAGAGACGTTGCGAGCCTGTCTTTGATTTATCGTTATTTCCATGGCAAGTGCTCGTCTGAGCTCCAATCTCTCGTCCCCCTCGCCAAGCTTTCACGAGAAACACCCGTCTGGCTGAAACTACTGTCAATAATTTTCCCCACTCTTTATCTGTGCCTAAATCCAAATGTAGATTCCATGAGCAGAGCTTCTTTCTCAGAAGTGCACGACTGTGGAACTCTCTTCCTTTTACCTGTTTCCCACCTTACTACAACTTGGATGTCTTCAAGTCCAACATAAACACGGTCCTGGATATGACCTAAAACTATATCCGATGGTGAGGCCCCACCTTGCGGGCCTTGGGGAGTGTGGAGCCACCCTTTAATTGCCATTGCTCCCAAGTCCACTCTGACCCGGAGCTGTAGTACCTGTTAGGGTCCCAACTATGGGTTAAATAGAACCCGACTTTAAAAACAAATATACTCCATTAAAAATCGTTCCTCAAAAAGGTTCGGCATTAAATAACCTGAAAAAGGTTGATATGCCGTAAAAAAAAACAACCAACCAACCAACATAAACAAATTCCTGACAAACCGCCCCCTTAAGTAAGACACTCTATCAAAACCCCCCAATACTAATGATTACTATAATACTATCTCATTGATTACTGTACGCGCAATAACCCTTATCTCTGAGTGGCCTCAGGGCCTTGATAAGTGGTGACCTCCATGTAAAAAAACGAAAATAAAATTCTGAAAGAGAAAAAATGCCGGAAAACTAAAATAAAATAAATATGAAGAAGAATAACAAAAAAAGGTTAAATAAAGGAAAAAATAAAAGGAAAAAAAAAAGGGAAATAGACGAAAAGAAAAGAAAGCAAACGAAGACTAAATAAAAAATAACACGAATTAACGAATGAAAACAGAAGAAAAAAAGAAAGTAAGAAAAAAGAGCAGAAACAATAGCAGAAATAAAATAAAATGAAGTAGTTATTGGCTGCGTTTGTTACTGCAAATCAGTGGTTCTCAACCTTTTTTTACTCATGGACCCCATTTTCCCTTCTTTTTATCTTGCTGGACCCCTTCATAACTATTGGTCATAATATAATCTTCTATTTTTCACGCATATAAATTTTGAGGTTAATTAAGCTTTATTTTTAAATGAAAATTTAATGCAAAGAAATTATTCTACAACAACAACAACTATTATTATTATTATTATTATTATTATTATTATGATAGTAGTAGTAGTGGTAGTAGTAGTAGTAGTAGTAGTAGTAGTAGTAGTAGTAGTAGTAGTAGTAGTAGTAGTAGTAGTAGTAGTAGTAATAATAATAATAATAATCATCATCATAATAATAATAATCTAAATTAGAGTGATAATAATTCTTTACCAATATCTTGTATTGTATTTTGTTATGTTTTGCCCGTGGAACCCCAGGAATATTCCATGGAGCCCTAGGGTCCATGTGGACCTCGGTTGAGAACCCCTGGTCTAAATAGTCGCCTCATCTCCTCTTCGTCAACGAACATTGTTAAACGGAAGGTGTAAAAACTTTTCCAGGTGAAACTGAAGAGCATCTCGGCGCAACCGTTCAAGTCAAGCGGGCGCCATTTTTCTCAACTGTTTTCGCGCTTTATTTGCAAATATGTTTTTTGTTTACTCGTTTTTATTTATTTATTTATTTTTTTTTTTTTTTCAACGTGATTGCAGATTTTTTGTGTTTGCTTATTTCTTTGTTTCACAAAAACGGTTTTTTATTTTTATTTTTATTTTTATTTTTATTATTATCATTATTTTTTTGGAGGAGATGATCGACAGACTACAAAGTTATCATCGCTTTTAAAGTAATAACTACCATGGGTGCACGGCGTTGCCCGGGTGTTTGGAATGTACCCTGAGCAAAAAAAAATGGTCAATTTTTTAAACTTTGACCCCTATTATGACCCCTTAAAATTTATTGTTTACGGCTCAGATCAAGTTAGATCCATGTCCAAGGAACCTATATCGAAAATTTCCAGTGTTTAGCCTCAAAATTGTCGGAGGAGTTTAGTAGAGTTACCAAAGGTGAAATCGTTGAACAGTCAAATTTCTGGCCGAAAAGGGATCGGATAGATTTTCCCAAATCTCAATACCCTGTATATCAAATTTCGAGTCTGTAATCGTATGTATTTTTGAGATGAGGTGTTTTCAGTTATTGAGATTGTCGGACTGACTTCCTCATCTCGGTTGTTATAGTCACAACGTTTCGGCCGTTTTGCCCTCCGGCCTTCATCAGGTGTTTTGTATCGAACTGGGGAACCGTTTGTTAGGAGTCTTGAACCCAACCCTTTATTATTATTACGGGGGTACCGTGTTCGGACTCCAGCTAGACTCTCTGTTTTGAATGTTACTTTTCACTTTTCAGGATTGAACTCAGCACCTTTGGGTAACTGTAAACTTTGATGCAACGTCTAGGACCACTCGACCATATGTCACTTGGACAATTCTTAGTTGGTTTTTGTTAATCTTAAACCTATGTTGTTATTCAATGTTTTCTCTCTCTATTAGAGGTGTCCAAATTGCATTCAGCTCTACGCTTGGTTTGCTCAGTAGGTTGTTATGTCCGAGCATGTGAGTTGTTTCTTTAAGTTTTCTCACTTTCCAGTGGGTCTCTCTGTTTGCTATTTTTACTTCATCCTATAGGGGGCGATGGTCCCCCCTCTCCATCCAGACATGGTTGGCTATACCCGATTTTTCCGTCTTCCCTTTAGTTACCGCTTTTCGGTATTCTTCCACCCTTACTTTAAGGGGACGGCATGTTTCACCCTTGTAAACCTTTCTGCAACTGCATAGGATGGAGTATATGCAGTTCTTGGTCATGTTCTCCTCCATGCGGGGCTTCACTCGTACCAGGTGTCGTCTGAGTGTTGACTCGCTCTTGAATACCGTCCTGATGTTCTAGGGGCACATATTCCCTGAATGTTTTCGGAGATGCCTCGTATGTATGGTAGGCAGAGCGTTGGAGGTTTTTGGGGTTCATTCTCTTCTCTTATACTATTAACACGTCTGGTAGATAGTATGCTATCGGGGTAGTTGTTACGCCAGAGGATATTCTTTAACCTGGCCATTTCTTGGTGGTACGTTTTCCTTCTCATGTGAGATGTTTCTCACTTCAACCTAGTGTTTAACTTTTCAACCAGACGTGAGCAAATTCTTGGGGCGGGTACCTTGACCCTTTGTTTTTGTTTTTTTTTTGTTGTTTGTTTTTTGCTAGGATCAAAGTGTAGTATCTGTTCTGATACCAAACTTCATATTTTCTGTCCTCTATCAGTGAAGAAAAGTATACTTTTGTAACAGAGTTCAAATGATCGAGCCTTATGCAAGATGACGTCATGGCAAGGAAAAAGATCATTAAAAACAAAAACGCGTGCGCAGATTGACGATTAAGTTAAAGAGAGGATCACGATCAAGTTATAGAGGTGGAAATCATAAAAACAAGAACGTGTGTGCAGATTAACGATCACGTTTAAGAGAGGATTACGATCACGTTAAAGAGGTGGAAATGAATATATGTTGTTTAAACCTGATGCAGGGTGTTAAATTTCGTTCCTATGTCTTGTCTTTGTCTCCTCTGCGACGGAGTCAACAACGTGTTGGGCCCTTACATGTTAGCACTGTGTAAACGTGGGTAGCGTTATACTTTTGGACTTGGGTAATTTAAATTTTTGTCACAGAAAGTACATTTTTTTTAAATTGTAACAGTAGAGAGTACTCTTTTTTAATTGAGTCACAGTACATAGTACTCCTCTCGTTTCAAGAGGAGTACCATGTCCTTGTCACAGTACATAGTACTTGTCACAGTGCACGATACTCTTTTTTCCGACATTAATAAATATCTCCTGCCTTACTCTGCCTTCATAGTATTTGTTCTGACACTCCATCAGCGAAGGAGAAATCTTTCTACACTGGGACAATTTTAACTTTTTTTTGTTCTGCTACAGGCAGACAAACTTTTGCTTGCTGGATTTTTTTTTTTTTTTTACTTTTGTATACGCCAAACGAGACATACCGCCACTGAAGCAAAAGGATCTACTGTGATAGGGGCCAGATTCACAGGGAGGATGATTTGTGTGGGGATTTTGGCAGCACTAAATTTCAACTCTTGCGTGTTGGCACGGTTGGGGAGATAGTTAGAAGGAGGGAATTTTAAAGGACGATGATTTTTTAGGAAAGAAACTCTTCGAAGGGGCGTCTACATTTATTGGGGTAATATTGTTTTTAGTCGGGTAGGTTGGGGCACTTTACGTTGAGGATGGGGAGTTGAAGTGTAACAAAGTCAATTGGAGATTGGAGTCGAGATATTTTTTCACATTACATTTGAATCGAGATACCTGTACAGAGAAGATGCGTGGTTTTGCTGCTAATTGTGTGAGTCGAGATCATCTGAGTACATTCTATGGAGGTAATTGTAAAGCAAGCATGGGGATGCAACACTTTGGCGATGCAACAGAGGCTGGGGCTTAGCAGTCAGTGTGGCACGACTTACGTTATTTCGCAACTTGTTTAAAGAGGAAAGGCTTCTGCTCGGAATACCAACTAAAATCTCATTACAATAATCCATGCAGAAGCAAAGGAGCTTTTTTATTAGAGATTCGCCACTTGTCAAAGCATAAAGGCCATTCGAGGATAAATGTTAATGAGTGCCAGGTAGCCGGTGATTTAAGACAGTGATGATCAGTAATATTGGAAATTGTGCAGAATTTGATTATTTAAGAGAAGTGCCCGATAAGAATGTGTTTATATTGGTCTCGAAAACGACCATGCTATATTCAGCTAGGAAGCGGCCATGCGATATTAAGTTCCACAACCGAATAGCTGTAGGAAATAAACTTTGCTCATAAAAGTTTCGTTTAGTTTCAGTCGCAGAGAGAGAGAGAGAGAGAGAAAGAGAGAGAGGGGTGGTAGAGAAAAAGGAAGGGTTAGTTACAGAGGTTTTAGTTAGACAAGTTTTGTTGAGGATATTGTTGATAGCCAGTCAAAAATTTGTTCGCTATGCTGTTGCATATTGGCAGGCAACCCCAAAAAGAAAAAATAATCGATAGGTTGCACAGACGTAAATGGATTCAATGTAAAGAATGCGAAAAATTCGGGACTTTCCACCATTGTCTAACGGAACACATACTTTGACCCAGTAAAATGCAAGAGAGTATCGCTCACTTCTTGAGACAATAAATACAACAAATATTAAGCCAATGAATACTTTTATCATTAAAATCGTCACAAAGCAAAAGCAGTCAGTCGGTCAGAGTAAGTGAGACTGTGTGGCCATTTCTTCGCCGCCCGACACCCGACATAACCGCGCATCCCATCTCACGAGCCTTGCAGACACATCAAAACGTAGAGTAATAATTTATAATCAAAAGGTGATTTATCATTGTGAAATACAAGTAATGTATTTTTGTAGATCAACTGTGTTGTGCTTTTTACTTTGTCGTCAGTGTGTGTATGTATTTGTGCCAACGACAAAAGTGCACGTAAACATTATATACACTAGAAAAAGGCATTTTGAACAACCAGACATTGCGAATATGTAACAATAATATAGGGTACTTGTAAATGTAAGAAGTTAGAGGATGCTTATTTTCTTTGTAGCAGACACAGTAGCATCTTTTATGTACTCATTCCAACTAATGTTCTTGTGAAAGTCAGAACAAAGATTTGAAAGGTCGGACTGCCTGGAAAGGAATACGATGAACGTAAAACTCAAGCACCAATTACCATATTTTTTCTCTTTGTTTCTTTCTTTTCTTCTCCTACTTTTTTCTTCTTTTTTCTTTTTCTTTTTTCTTTTTTTTCTTCTTTTTTCGTTTTATTTTTTTCTTCTTTTTCTTCTTTTTTCTTCTAGTTCTTCTTCATATTTCTCTTTTTCTTCTTTTTTTCTTCTTTGTCTTCTTCGTCTTCTTTTTATTCTGTTTCTCTTTCGTCTTTTTATTTTTGTTGTTCTTCTTTTTATTCTTCTATTTCTCCTATGTTTTCTTCTTGTCTTCTTTTTTCTTTCTTATTTTTCTTTCTTCTTTTTTCTCTCCTTCTTCTTTTTCTTCGTTTTTTTTTTCTTCTTCTTTTTCTTCTTTTTCTTCTTCTTCGTCTTTCTTCTTCTTCTTCTTCTTCTTCTTCTTCTTCTTCTTCTAACACATACTGCCACCAGATAAGGCTGTCTGAATATACTGACTTCCTGTCCTAAATTACATCAAACATGGATATCGTTTTCTTTTTCTCCTCCTCGTTTCGCAAAATCCAATCATGTTTTGCAAATCCAAGAGCAAAACAACAAATCTCCGATACAAAACAACCAAACCAAACCAAACATAATTAATGAATATTTAAACATGTACAACATTTGAAACATAAACTCTATTTGCAAAAAATGACTGGATTCTCCATTAAATAGCCAAAGTAGTTAATATGCCTTAAAAAAATATTTGAAGATACAAAAAATTTGAAACATACAACATTTACTGAAATTACTCGGCTAAACATTAAATAAACCGAAAAAGGTTGATATGCCGTAAAACAACTTTTCTTTCAGTAAAACAAAGTCTAACTTTTTTTTTGTAGCAAATTTAGCTGGGGTTTCCATGTACTTTATCTAATAACATGTTGATTTGAAATGTCAGGCCGAAGGGTTTAAACGTTGAACTTTCAGATGGTGTGTTATAAATTGGTCGAGATGCCGTGAGCCTCTACGACTAATCAACTCTTTCTTTTTTACTGTTATTCTTCGTCTTCTTCTTTGTCTTCTTTGTCTTTATTCCTCTCCTTCTTTTTTTTTCTTCTTCTTCTTCTTCTTCTTCTTCTCTTCCTCCTCCTCCTCCTTCTAGGTTATTTGCTCATTTAGTCCTCCTCTTCCTCATTTATTTGTCTTTTTCTTCTTCTGATTCTTTTATTTAATTTTTCTTCTACATCGTCTTCTTCTTTTTCTTCTCGCTCTTCTTTTTCTTTCTCTTGTCGTTTTCTTCTTTTTCTTCTTCTCATTCTCTTCCAACGACTCCTTTTCTTCTTTTTCTCCTTATTCTTTCCTCACCTCCTTTTTTTCTCATCGCTCTTTTTGTTTACAACCTCCTCCTCTTCCTTCTTCTTTTTCTTTTGTTGTCGTCTTCTTCTTTTTCTTCTTCTTTTTCTTCTTCTTCTTTCCCCCTCTTCCCTCTTCCCTTTTTTTCAGCTTTTACTCATCGATACAATTCTCCATATTCACCGACATCTCATTTTCCACCTGACATTCAAAATCGCTACGCTAAGAATCGTCATAAGGACTAAACGATTCGCCGTTCAACGTAGATAGCCGACTGAAAACCAGCTACGGTGGTTGTCCATTATATTTTTAACAAACCGACATATCTCCAGCAACACGAGACGTCGCATGTGACAAGGCGCTTAATCTAGCAGGATCGGCGTATGTAATTTGATTGAGAATTCGACCGCCCAATCCGCTCGACGCCATCTTGAAATTGTCTCTGAGATGCTCAGCGCAGATTACCATCGCCGAAATTGGCGGGAAAAATCCAACCCGTCACACGACGGGAGATCACGTCATTTCACGTTATCACCGTGATTAACCGGCCCGTTCCGATATCATGCATGGTGGTGTGAGAAAAGGTATCCGTTTTGGAGAATGGGGTTCGTTTAAGCGTGGAAATGGGAGGGTAAGTAAAACACAGGAGAGATTCTTTATTTCAGGAATCTCCAAGTGACAAACGCTATAAAGGTGTGCGAGTGAAGAAATTAGAGATTTAGGCAAAGTAATATATATATATATATATATATATGTGTGTGTGTGTGTGTGTGTGTGTGTGTGTGTGTGTGAGTGAGTGAGTGAGTGAGTGTGTGGATGTGTGTGTGCGTGTGTGTTCATATATATATATATATAGAGAGAGAGATACAGATGCACACATATGTGCATATGTATGTGCATGCACATCCAAATGTGTATGTACTCGCACATACGCATCACCACACACACACACACACACATACACGCACGCATGCACACACATACGCACACACACACACACACACACACACACACACATATATATATATATAATGCTCCCTTTCTTAGGTTGAGTATTTGGGAAGTGATATACAAATTACCATTAGTGTATGAAGTGATGCTCTTTGTGTAAACAAATTGAGCTTAGGCACTTTGGACAAGGTCAAAATATCGTTAATTTACTGCCCGCATAGCAACAGCCGTAAAGCGCAACGATTAGAAACTCCGACTGTCGTTTTGGTTTTGATCCTGGCTTGAGGTAGTTGCTTGTGTAGCCGAACTGATGAGCTGTGAAACAGCGAAACAGTGCTGTATGCGGATGATTATATACATATATATATATATATATATATATATATATATATATATATATATATATATATATGTATTAGTATGCGGTTAAAAGGGAAGTGGCTTTAAGTGTCGCTAATACATGCGTATTTAAAGCTCTGGAATCTCCGAGAATATATATATATATATATATATATATATATATATATATATATATATATATATATATATATATATGAAACAAAAAGAGGGGGTCGCGCTCAAAACCGAATGGACAACTACCATATATATATATATATATATATATATATATATATATATATATATATATATATATATATATATATATATATATATAATTATTACTGTAACATTTTTTTAAATACCTACAGACATTAGTGATTCATCCTTTCGGGAATCATCAACGCCTGTGGAACTCTGTTCCGTCTGCCTGCTTCCCACCGGACTACAACTTGGATGTCTTCAAGTTCAATGTTAACAAATTCCTAATGAACCGCTCCCAATAAGTAAACACTTCATCAAATCTCCACACTAACGCAATGTACTTGCAATAACCCTTATCCCTGAGTGGCTTCCGGGCCTTGATAAGTGGTGATCACTGTGTAAAAAAAAAAATTAGTGGAGGGAGTTACAATTACAGCCGGTCACGTGATTGGAACGCGACCACGAAGCCATATCGTACTCTATTAGCAAAGAACAAACCACACGTCCAACGTTAACCGCGAGAATTTTAGTTGAAATTCAAACATTTATTATTAAATGTCGAGACGTCCGCTCAGAGAAATCACCTTGATTAACCGGCCTGTGTTTGGCTTAGAACCCAATTTTTCTTAGTACTTTATCCGCTACGTCACTGGCCATTGCGAATCGAAATGAGAATAGTCGTGATAATAACCCAAATATTGTCAATCCTGATTTAAAAAATTCGGAAGAAGAATATACATTGCTAGCGAGGGGCGCCCAGCCTTGCTTTTAAAATATTTTTAAATATATTTTAATTCATGCAAATTTCGTATTTATTATTACATTCTCTATTGAATAGATGTTGCACTTAAAATAATATAAGATCATGATCTCAACATAGGAGCTTAAGTGACCGACTTACATTTAAATTTAAAGTGCTCAACAAAGGGCCTTACATAATTATTACTATAATATTTTTTTCAAATACCTACAGACAATAGTGTTTCGCGTATATATATTTCTCTTTTTCTTATTTCTCTTGCACTTAAGTCACGAAGTATATTTTCCAGTTAGTTAACATTCATGTAATTGAACCATGATGCTTGACGCTTGAATTTTCAAAGATCAAAATGGTCCTGAATATGACCTTAAACTATATCCGATGACGAGGTCCCAGCTTGTGGGCTTCGGGGAGTGTGGTGCTCCCAGGTCCACCCTGACCCGGAGTGATAGTACCTTTTAGGGTCCCAAATATGGGTTAAATAGAAACCGACTTGAAAAGTTGATATGTTGTTGATATGCCGTAAAACAAAAAAAAAAACCCAAGATCAAAATGCAAAGTCAAAGCGTTGTAATCTCCGAAATGCTGACACAGTGCGTGAATAAATGTTATAGTAAATATGCCTTTGTGTAGTGTCATCTTTCGGAAAACAGGTATTCGTCCTAATTGTTACTGCCATATTAAATGTTTATCAAACTCTTAAATGTTTACGCACTCTGTCTATCATATAGACTGTTATTATTATATACACTCCCTTTTTAGTCGCATGAAGTAAATCTATAAGTCACTCCGTCGGTCGGTCGGTCAAACGATCTGCCGGTTGGTCGGTCGGTCGATCGGTCGGTCTGTCGGTAACACTTTTGTGCTTGGTATTTTTGGTTAAGATCAAAGGTCTGTTGTTAATAGATGTTGTTCTTAGCTTTTATAGTTCCACTTGGCCTTCGGGCTGGGACAAAGTGTAGTATCTGTTCCGGCAGATACTGCAAGCAAAGACCATATATAAGACCTTGGTCAATGTAGGGCCAATCCTTCATACCAATTGTCATTATCCAGCTCCCTTACTCCCCGGGGAGTTGGTCCCCATTTCTCCTTCACTCCTCACTTTAAAAATCGGCCTTGTGCCTAATTTGCTTGGTGTGGAAGCAAATAAATACCAAACCCACATATCAGACCTTGGTCAATGTAGGGGCAACCCTTCATACCAACCGTTACTATCCAGCTCCCATTTCCCACCCATCGGGAGCTGGTCCCCTTTCCCCCCCTCCCTTGCTCAGTGGGGAAGCAAATAAATACAAGCTGCAAGCAAAGACAATATGTGGGGGCAGCCCCACATATAAGACCTTGGTCAATGTAGGGGCAACCCTTCATACCAATTGTCACTATCCAGCTCCCTTACTCCCAAGGGAGTTGGTCCCCCATTTCCCCTTCACTCCTCACATTAAAAATCGGCCTTGTGCCTAATTTGCTCGGTGGGGGAGCAAATAAATAGTTTTTCTTTGCCTTTTTGCCAAGACCATAGTGTACTATCTGTTCCGGCAGATACTGCAAGCAAAGACCATATGTGGGGGCAGCCCCACATATAAGACCTTGGTCAATGTAGGGGAAACCCTTCATACCAATTGTCACTATCCAGCTCCCCTACTCCCCGGGGAGTTGGTCCCCATTTCCCCTTCACTCTTCACATTAAAAATCGGCCCTGTGCCTAATTTGCTCGGTGGGGGAGCAAATAAATACCTTTTTTGGCCTCTTAGCCAATATCAAAGTGTAGTATCTGTTCTTACTACGTGTTGTACTTATGTTTGTAACTTTGTTATATAAAGTGGGGGATCACTTTTTCTGTATTAATTTAATGTAAAATGATCACCCACTCTACAACCAGTCAGTCTCAAAGCTATTCAAGTCAATCTCCAGATCATTTTTGAAGGATTCCAGTTATTTTTTAAGCATTCAAGTCATTCTTAAGGTCATTCAATTCATCCTTAAGTTCATTAAAGTCATTCTAAGTCATTTACTTTTTATTTATTTAAGACATTTCAGTCCATTTTTCAAGCATTTTAATTTATCTTTAAGAATGTTATGTCAATCCTACATTCATGTATTCATTCATTACACGAGAGCACGCGACTAATGGCTATCGCCCTTTTTTCTTCACCAAAGAGCATTTGTTTGAATCTCCATTAATGGAACATTGTCTTCTCTTGTCGTTTGAAGCCCCTTCCTGCACAAGTATTTTTTATCCACTCAAAATAGCACGTCCATCTGTTCACGTTGTAGTTTCAGTCCAGTTCAAGCAAAACCTTGTCAATCGTAAAAGTTATATAGACCATGTATGTCGGTTTATTTATACCAAACGTTTATTCATCGATAATTTGCTATTCCTCTATCCAGGAATTAAAAAAAATCAATAATTCTACCTATACCTTTCGCCACGACGGAAAAATACCGTTATATCTCCCCAACCATGGCTGTATAACTAGTATCCGTCTTATATATTTTTGTGTTTACTTTCCTCACCACGAGGGCAGAGTTAGAGACAAAGTCGGTTGTTAATGGGGGATCCAGCTCCCCAAAAAGGGGCACTCATAATAATTACAAAAATAAAAAATGTTTTAGTCATGAAGGATTTCTCCTCCATTAACCGAGACCAAAAATGTGTAGTGCAGCATCGGGCAGATATTACACTTTGATCTTGACCCGATCCGTCTCATATCTTTTCCAGGTCAAAGTTCATCGTTACGCCAACTGCAGACGCCTCTACATTTTTCTATAAATTGACAACTTTTAACGGGTTTCGGCTATGCTGAACACGAATATCGCAGGGGAAATTAGCGCAGACAAATAGTTTTCGAGATACAACTACCTGTATTATGCATCGTAATTTCTAGTAGTTTGAATTGGCCGCCATCTTTGTTGTTTCAATGAAATGGATAGGGAGCATGCGCAGACGATGTGTGTAGTTAAGTCTACGAGAGGCAAACGTTTATTCAACGTCATTTCTTTCGGGATAACCCCCGTACGTCCCCATGTTAAGAACGGCTTTCGGAATAAACACCCAACACCTCCCCATGTTAAGACCGGCTTTCGGAATAAACATCCCTCGCCTCCCTGTGTTAAGAACAGCTTTCGAAATTGCGTTGAGTTAACTACACAGATCGTCTGCTCACTACAGCGTGCCCGCGCATGCTCAATATATCATTTTATTGAAACCACAAAAATGGCGGCCAAATACAACTACTAGAATTTACGTAAGAAAATATAGTTATTTATATGCCGAAAACATTCTGTCCGCGCTAATGTTCCCTGCGATATTTGTTTTCAGCATATCCGAAAACTTATAAAAGTCGTCATTTTTTTAAAGAAATTGTTGAGGCATCTTCAGTTGGCGTAACAAGGAACATTGAACCTTTTCAGTGTCTGTATCTGTGACAGTTGATCATTTCGGAGGTTATTCACTCAAAAATTTCTCCGGATCTTATGTGTAATTCACGCTGAAGTTACTGGAATCTCCGTAAAGCCAAGAAAATGTATTCAATCGATGAAGAAATAGACGCGTGTGTTATAGACTGTTTTTAAAAATCGAAATCTTAGATAATGCTTTGGATTTTTCCTATGGGGAGGTCGACCGAATTTTTTTCAACAGACATTGCTGACAAAAATCGACAACTCCTAATGGAAGGGGAAGATGTGTAAGTGGTTACAGACAAAGACAATCTGACGTGTAATAATAGATACTACACTTTTACCTTTGTCCGTTACTCTGTATGTCTATTTAAACCTGTTATCGTTACTATTATATGAAAGCCATTTATTCTGTCTTGACAGAGTTCAAAATAGACTTTGTAGCTTAGTGGAGGATGCTCTTTTCTCTTCCCTGCAACTTCTTTCAAGATAAGAGACGTTACGAGTCTGTCTCTGCGTTATCGTTATTTTCATGGCAAGTGCTCAGCTGAGCTTCAATCTATGACCCCCCCCTTGCCAGACTTTCACGAAAAACACTCGTCTAGCCAAACCACTATCAATAATTTCCCACACTCTTTATCTGTGCCAAAACCTAAATGTAGATTCCATGAACAAAGCTTATTTCTTAGAATGTGGAACTCTCTTCCGATTGGCTGCTTTCCAGCTGACTAAAATCTTATTGTCTTCAAGTCCAACATAAACAAGTTCTTCATGAACCGTCCCCCTAAGTAATGCAGTTTACAAAATTCCCACTACTTATGTTTACTATGCTATAATCACATTGACTAATGTATACCCATTGACCCTTATCCTCTAGTGGCCTCTGTGCCTTAAAATGATAATTCCTGTTAAAAATAAAAGGAACTTTGTGTGCGTCAAAGAGAATGAGTTCCCTATCCACTTGAAAACGGCAGGGCCTATTTTTTATGAAATTTCACATGAAGGTACTTTATGTACTTGGCAGTGTTCTTAGATATGACAGGGTCGCGATCGAAATGAATGTTTACTTTTAAAAACCCAGAGAAGCATGATACTTGACTTTTGCATTTTAAACTTTAATTCACGCCGTTATATATCTATATCTATCAATGTGGAATTGTCGATGTGTGTCTGTCTGTGTGTACATTTCCTACCAAATTACTCTGTAAATTCTCAGTCTACAGACCCGAGATTTGAAATAAGGTGTATTGAAATTTAAGAAAAATATTTTAATCTGTTTTCAGCCGGACATTTGGCTGTCAAGGGGTCAAAGTTTAACGATTTGACCTTTGAAAACTCTACCAAACGCCTCTGTCGATTTTGGGTCTAAACACTTGAAATTTTAAATACAGGTTACTTGGACATGGACCACACTTTTTAACTTGATTTCAACCCAAAAAGTAAATTTTATGGGGTCAAAATCGGGGTCAAAGTAAGTAACAATTACCTCTGCGGTCTCTACCAAATTATTCAGCCAATTTTTACTCTAAACATTTGAAACTTTACATAAAGTATATTCGGACATAGGGCAAGCTTTTTAATTGGGTTTTCGCTCAAGGGGTCAAAGTTCAAAAGAGATGCCCTTTGCGATCTTTAGCAAACTATTCAGCCAATTTTGAGTCTTTACATAAAGGGTATTCAGATATGCAAGCTTTTTAATCAGTTTTTGGGCGAAAATTTTGCTGCCAAGAGGTCAAAGTTTAAAGGGCTGTCCTTTGCAGAGTCTACCAAACTCCTCCGCCAATTTTGGGTCTAAACACTTGAAATTATAGATGTAGGTTACCTGGACATGAGTCAAACCTTTTAATATATATATATATATATATATATATATATATATATATATATATATATATATATATACACACACACATAAGCACATAAATTTATGAACAGCACAGATGGCCCGAGCAAAGCCAGGCTGAACTGCTAGTATAAAAATAATTTGATAAAATCAACATTAGATTTTCTCTACAGTGTAATGTCAACGACAATATATTTTGGACAAAGCACTACGGGGAGGAATGTAAAGCTTCCTTACGGTGCACCACGGTGGATCCCCAATTAGAGAAGGCAATCAATCGATTTAATTGAAAAATGGGCGATTTCACCGATTTAGATTATCATAAAAATATAGGACTGAAATATTCGTTAATCATCATTCAATCCCGAGCAACGTCGGGTCTCCTTACTAGTAATAAATAACGACTTTTTTTCCTAAAATAAATTACAGCCGCCGTTTCGAACCCTACCCTTATAGCAGCCAACGTGTGGCACATATGCAAATGGGAGATTTTTAAGCCCGTGTTTTTAGCTATATGTCAAACGAGAAGTACAAACTTACCTTTAAAACAAAATGGAGTGCGTTAATTTGGAATGAATAAATGCTATTTATTATTATTATTTTATTATTATTTTTATTATTATTATTATTACTATTATTATTATTATTATTATTATTTATTATTATTATTTACTATTATTATTATTTTTGTTATTATTATTATTTATTATTATTATTATTTATTATTATTATTATTTTTGTTATTATTATTATTATTATTTATTATTATTATTATTGTTATTATTGTTTATTATTATTGTTATTATTATTATAGTTATTATTATTATTATTATATTTATTATTATTTTTATTATTATTATTATTTATTATTATTATTTGTTATTATTATTTGTTATTATTATTATTATTTATTATTATTTTTGTTATTATTATTATTATTTATTATTATTATTATTGTTATTATTGTTATTATTATTATTATTGTTATTATTATTATTATTATTATTGTTATTATTATTATTATTATTATTGTTATTATTGTTATTATTATTATTATTATTATTGTTATTATTATTATTATTGTTATTATTATTATTATTATTGTTATTATTATTATTATTATTTTTGTTATTATTATTATTATTATTATTATTTAATTTTATTATTATTTATTATTGTTATGTATTATTATTTATCATTATTATTGTTATTTAATATTATTATTATTTATTATTCGTATTATTATGTATTATTATAATTTATTGTTATTTATGTTATTATTTATTCTTTGTATTATTTTTTATTATTAATATTTATTATTATTATTTATTATTATTTTATTATTATTTTTATTATTCATTGTTATTATTATTTATGATTTTTATTACTGTTTATTTTTATTATTATTATTTATTATTATTATTATTTATGATTTTTATTACTGTTTATTTTTATTATTATTATTTATTATTTTTTTTATTATTATTATTATCATTATTATTATTATTATTATTATTTATTTCAACTGAAAAATCTGGGTCGAATTTCTTCCCCTCTTTTGTTCGTTTTTGTGCTGTTGCTGAATGCAACTTGTGCGTCTTGCATTTATCAGAGATCCTAGTAAAGTTCGAATAATATTCCAAATCAAATCTACAGAAATTCCGGAGTCAATAATGCCAGGAATGCGCGGCAGTCAGATATTGATCAAACATACCGACATGCGAAAGATGATATCGGGAACAACGAGTCTAATTTCTAAAATCGGGGGGGGGGGGATGATTGAATGGTCCGCCAAGGGAAATACAGTCAAGAAAACCAGGTGATTTCGCTGGCCATTTTGTCTTTTGGCGACATTTTAAGCAGGCAAGACATCTCTAAGCTCTTTACTCAATGGGAGTGGGGTCTTGCTAACTTAGCAAAACAACCTATCAATTTTTCTTGCTATCTCTTTTTCTCTCTTGCATGTGCATATCTGTTATACTTTATTGTCGGGTTTTTTTTTTCAAATAAACCTTAATAAAACCTAACCATTGGTGTACTTTTTTTTAAAAAAAGTCTATTAAAAATGGAAATAAAAATTAATTATGTTATTTTTGTTTGCATAATTTTTTAAATTTTTTTGTATACTATTTCAATAATGTCCTTTTCTTATATTTTATTTCTATAAATCGTTCAACAAAAGAAATGCTGAAGAGCAATATATGTATAAGGACTGATTTGCCTTGTCATCACTTCCGGTAGCGCTCAGATTTTCTCAAAAAATGGTTCTATTATTAGTTTTGTTCAATTTTGTTTGTCAAAAGAAATGGTTAAAAAAGTACAGCTTGTTTTTTTTTATTTTTGGTATTTTTATTACTTTTTTTCTGATTATTTTATTATTGTGTAGCTGAATGAGATTTGTTTTAAAGAGAAAAATGTAACCCAAGAGCAAATATGATTAAATGACGTTTTAGGAATTTAACTTGACTAGATTCTATAAACAATAACAAAGGGGAACTTAAGATTAATAAAAAGAAATATCTTTTCACAAAAAAGAATGTTACTTTGCATAACTAATACAAACAATGATTTAAAAGGGGTCTTTTAAAAGGGGTTGTGGCTTAACGATCATACTGTAGTAGTGTACTTGACAAATTGTGTCAATAATCCGAGTTCACGGCGACGAGGGTGGATAAAGAAGGGGGTAAAACGTGGAATGGTTTTACCCTGTTCTTAAAAATGTTATAACTGTTTAATATTACCAGTAATAAGCTAAAATATGACAATGTCTAGGAGGATGCTATCGTAACAGATTCTGTAATATATTCTACTAAAGAAGTAAAGGTCTAAACGATAAATGTGTCCCCCTAAAGAAAATAACTCTACAGCTTTATTTTAAACTTCTATTGAAAAAAAATCGATTCATGTAGTTGGATTATGTAGTAGAGCTGATATCTATTCAATGTAGCCGCCTTCAGCTTCAAACACCACCTCAATACGGGTCTGGAACTGGGGGCATGCCTTTACCACAAGCGCTGGCGGGATCTCGGCGTATACTTGGCGGATTGCGGTGATTAGGCTGAGTTTGGTGTTGTGGGAGGTCATGTTGGTGATGTTCTCGATGTATGACCAAACGAAGTAGTCCAGCGGGTTCGAGTCAGAGGAGGAATAGGTAGTCAGTGACAGAAGGGTACAAAGCCGTAGCACTCCTTCTGAAGTCAAGCCAAGGTCTCTGTAGGCGTGGGCCGGTGCTGAGTTCTGCTGCGACACGCAGGGTCTGCTAGCGGCCACCTGATAGCAGCAGGGGATAACCAAACTCTTCAGCACACCCAGGTAGATTTTGGTTTTGACTTTCAAGCCGACTTTGATATGTGGCCTTGACTTGAAACCAAACCAAAGACCAAAAAGAGCATGAGTTGTACAGTGGTGCATCTCCGACTTCCCTCGTTAAACCTTCTGCCACTTTCAGTCATGATAGAAAACTCCTAGGATTTGCACACATCTGGCTAACTATAAGATAGTATTTAACAACAAAAAAAGGAACTTGTTTCCATCAAACGGAAATGGAACCATGTCGTGTTTTTCTATGGTGAAAACATTATCGTTCCACCCTGGAGATGTTATTATGACCAGAGAAGAAATGCAGTACCACCTCCGACAAAAACACTGGTTAACTTTCCACGTTGCACTTACATTAAAACACGAACCCACACACTGCATGCAGAGACATTCAAAAACGAAGAAAAGAAGGCAAGAAATTCGACTCAGATTTTTCAGTTGAAATAAAAGGCATTTATCCATGGTACTTTCCGAAAATAACGCACTGCATGTTGTTTTAAAAGTTACTTAGTTCATCTCGTTTGACGTGTAGTTAACAAAACCCTGCCGTCTCGCAACGGGCTTAAAAGTCTCCTATTTGCATGCGTATCACGCATCTGCTGCTGTTTCACAGGTATTAAAAAAAGAAAGAAAAATGAGAGAAAAGAAAAACGAAGAAAGAAAGAAAAATGTGAGAAAAGGAAATCGAAAAAAATAAAAAGAAAGAAGAAAATAAACTATGACTATAGAAAACAACTTAAGAGAAAGTGTTTGCGAAATTTAAAATTTTGATTTACAAATGATGTATTTTTTTTATTACATTTTCAATCCAAACAAGGCACATCGCCACTTTGATGTAGGGGGTTACTATTAGGGACATAAGCTACAGGCGTTGGGCAGTTGGGCAGCAAGATGTCAATTGTTGGGAGTTGGGCAGCAAGATGTCGGTTCACGTTACGGTTGAACTTCTGCATGTCAATACAGTTGGGGAAGCAGGAACCCGGAAGGGAATTCCAAAGTCTAGCGGTTCTGGGGAACAAACTACTGGAGTAGAAGGCTCTCTTACACCTAGGGATCGCAACTGTGAAGGGGTGGGATTTTGCTGCTGGTCGGGTTTGTTGGTGGTATTTGCGTCGAGAGGGTACGAGTGCTTGCAGTTCGTTGGAGCATTCACCATTTAAGTACTTGTAGAACAGGCACAGGGATGCAACATTTCGTCGATGGGACAGAGGCTGAAGCTTAGATGACAGTTCGTGAACCTATCAGGTTGGCGACTCTCTTTTGAACTTTATCTAGAAGCGAGAAACTAGTAGCAGATGCACCAGCCTAAACATGACAACAATACTCTATACATGGGTGAATGGTGGCCTTATAGAGGTACAGGACACTTTTAGACGTTAGTAGTTTTCTACTGGAGTAGAAGGCTCTCTTACATCTAGGGATCTCTACTGTGAAGGAGTGGGATTTAGCTGCTTGTCGGGTTTGTCGGGGGTATTTACGCCGAGGGGGGGCACAAGTGCTTGCAGTTCGTCGGAGCATTCACCGTTAAAGTACTTGTAGAACAGGCAGAGGGATGCTACATTTTGTATTTACAATTAAGTGTTGTAATACTTTTACTTCACATATTTTAAATTGTGGTTTATTTCTCTGTCCTATCGTTTTAATTACAAGTCTTTTAAAACAATTATTTCGTCTTCTAAGAAGGTTTAATACATGTTGGAAAATAGCAAATTTGAACAATATATTTTAATTCAAGCTAGGGCGAAAAGCTGCTAAATCAGCTCGCGATATCAAGAGCGTTTGGCCCAGGAACCACTACTGAACGCATAGTACAATGGTGGTTTAAGAAAGTTCGTGGCGGCGACAAGAGTCTTGAAAAATGTTGAGCGTAGTGGTCGGCCATCGGATGTTGACAACGATCAATTAAGAGCATAAGTCGACGCCAATTTACACTACTGTTCGAGAACTTGCTTCTGAATTAGATGTAACGTATACGACGATTTCTTACCGCTTGAGAGAGATTAGAAAGACTAAAAACTTGATAAACCGATGCCTCACGAATCGAACGACAACAAAAAAAGAAAGAATGCCGTTATGAAGTGTCATCTTCCATTGTTTTACGCAACAAGAACGACTCGTTTCTCGGCCGGGTTGTGACTTGCAAGGAAAAGTGGGTTCTTTACAACAACTGGCGACGTTCAGCTCAGTGGTTAGACGCCGACCAAGCTCCATGACACTACCCGCGGCCAGAATTGAACTAAAAGAAGATAATGCTGCCTGTTTGGTGGCTTGCGACCAGTCTCATCTATTACAATTTATTTTAATTCTAGCAAAACCATTACGGCGGAGAAGTACTGTTAACTAAATGGATGAAATGCATCAGAAACTTCGACAACAACACCCAGCATTAATGATCAGATAAGGACCAATTCTCCTCTACGATAATGCCCGATCGCACGTTTTAAAATCAACCCTGCAAACGTTGAATGATTTGGGCTACGAACCTCTGCCTCATCCGCCATACGCTCCAGACCTTTCACCTACCGACTACCACTTTTTTAAGCATATTGACAACTGTCTGCATGATAAATGCTTCAAAACCCTAAGCGATATCAAAAACGCCTTCAACGACTTCACTGCCAGAAGAACGCAAGATTTTTATATTACTGGCATCAATACACTTGTTTTGCGTTAGCAAAAGTGTTGATTCTGATGGTGCTTATTTCAATCAATAAATTTTTGTTTGAGCCGAGATATGTTCATCTGAATTGGAAAGTTAAAAAACCCAATCACTTTTTTGTCAGCTTGATATTTATGTTTTTAAATACTTTGAGATGAGGCTGATCACTGAAGAAGGCCAGAGGAGGAGTTTGCCAAAACGCGGTGAAACACCAACAATTATAAAGATGAGGATAACAATCCGCAAAAAAAAACGAATGAGGCACTGTGAGCTTAAGAGGCCGTAATGTATGCTATATTTAGTTTAGTTTAGCTTTATATAGAGAGAAATAAATAAATGAAGCACAAACGAGGTAAGGAACAAATGAAAAACAAAAATAAAATAAATGAAATCATCAAAAAAAATTAAAGACAAAGAAAATAAAAGGGCATAATAGTATAACTCAATAAGAAAATTTGTAACGTAATACACGTTTACAAGGGTAGGCCCAACACGTTGTAGTCTCAATCACAAATGAGACAAAAATCTAGGAAAGAATTTCAACTCGCTTTTTAAAATTTTAAGAAACAAATTAATTCTCCAATCGCCCGGCAGGCGTGACATCACAAGAAAGTTCTGTCGAAATTTAAAATTTTGATTTACAAATGAAGTATTAACAATTAATTAATTAATTAATTAATTAAATGAAGTAGTTACAATAAATTAATTCAATGAAGTATTTACAATTAATTAATTAATTAATTTTTCCGACAAATGGTTTTCACGTCTGGCATGAAGTTGCTGATGTAATCGCCATATTTGCCGAAACTCCGGGTTCTTTTCAATCTTCCTGGATTCATCGGCAGAGATGGATAAATCTGTTAAGATAATTTTAAAATGCTAGAAGTGAAGACTGTTAATCAGAAGTCGGAATGGATCAAAAACAGAATTGTTATAATACTTTAACGTCATATATCATTTGTTATAATACGTTTACGTCATATATCCTTTGTTATAATACTTTTACGTCATATATCATTTGTTATAATACGTTTACGTTATATATCATTTGTTATAATACTTTTACGTCATATATCATTTGTTACAATATTGTTACGTCATAGATCATTTGTTATAATACTTTTCTGTCATAGATCATTTGTTATAATACTTTTACGTCATATATCATTTGTTATAATACTTTTACGTCATAGATCATTTGTTATAATACTTTTACGTCATATATTATTTGTTATAATACTTTTACGTCATATATGTTTGTTATAATACTTTTACGTCATAGATCATTTGTTATAATACTTTTACGTCATATACCATTGTTATAATACTTTGACGTCATATATCATTTGTTATAATACTTTTACGTCATATATATTTGTTATAATACTTTTACGGCATAGATTATTTGTTATAATACGTTTACGTCATATATCATTTGTTATAATACTTTTACGTCATAGATCATTTGTTATAATACTTTTACGTCATATATCATTTGTTATAATACTTTTACGTAATAGATCATTTGTTATAATACGTTTAGGTCATATATCATTTGTTATAATACTGTTACGTCATATATCATTTGTTATAATACTTTTACGTCATAAATCATTTGTTATAATACGTTTACGTCATATATCCTTTGTTATAATACTTTTACGTCATATATCATTAGTTATAATCCTTCTATGTCATATATCATTTGTTATAATACTTTTACGTAATATATCATGTGTTATAATACTTTTACGTTATATTTCATTTGTTATAATACTGTTACGTCATAGATCATTTGTTATAATACGTTTACGTAATATATCATTTGTTATGATACGTTTACGTCATATATCATTTGTTATAATACGTTTACGTCATATATCATTTGTTATAATACTTTTACGTCATAGATCATTTGTTATAATACTTTGACGTTATATATCATTTGTTATAATACTTTTACGTCATATATCATTTGTTATAATACTTTTACGTCATAGATCATTTGTTATAATACTTTTACGTCATATATCATTTGTTGTAATACTTTTACGTCATAGATCATTTGTTATAATACTGTTACGTTATATATCATGTTTATAATACTTTTACGTCATATATCATTTGTTATAATACTTTTACGTCATATATCATTTGTTATAATACGTTTACGTCATATATCATTTGTTATAATACTTTTACGTCATACTGGTGCTACCAGATCAGGCTGCCCTGTGGCTTCCTGAGACGAAATGCACCGACATTGACGTTTTTTTGTTTTCTGATCTTTTTTGTAAAACTTAATTATGTTCTGCAAAACCAAATACAAAAACAACAGCCTATCTCCTCCCCTCTTTTTATTTTATTTTTTCCTACCTTACTCCCGGTCCTGGATATGACCTTTAACTACATCCGATGGTGAGGTCCGGTTTACGGGCTTGGGGAGTGTGGAGCCACCTCTTAATTGCCATTGCTCCCAGGTCCACCCTGACCCGGAGTGGTAGTACTTGTTAGGGTTCCAACTATGGGTTAATAGAAACAGATTTTAAAAAGGAAAAGAAACAACAAAAAAAGAAAGAAAAAGAAAACAAATATATTCTATTAAATTATCTATTTATTTATTTTTTTTTGCCCTGTCGGTAGGGCATGAGAACAAACCGACTGCTCCCCTGCAGAGGGTAAAAATCCCTCAATGGGGCAACCAGTTAGCCGTGGGTTGCTACCCGTAAAGTCTTAGGACGTAATCCTGGTGATTGAGCGAACCTAAACCAGGATACATAGAAGTTTAGGCACCGCAACACATTACTTTGGCCCTTACTTCGATTCGACGGGCGGTCGGAGAGGCCCGATCCGACCAATCGGCCAGTCACGCCAAGCCCCACCATATATTGCCCATTCCAAAAACTCACTACTAATACAACACATCCCCCTTCTCCCACAAATAACCCTACTCCCTAATATATGATGGAAAGCGGTGGCTGAGGGTCAATCGATTAGGTGTGAATATCGATGACGAGGCTGTAAACCCCTCAGGATTGCTACAGATCCCATAGCAATATCAAGAGAGAACAGATAATCATTATGATACCACCAAAGTCGGTTATATCATCATTGTATCCCTGTAGAGGCTGGGCGAATGGGTTTCCCCCCAGGCTATTCCCAAATAGGACTCCGAGGTGGGTGGGGAACAAAGATGACGAAAAAAGAAAACAAAATATATGGCTTATTCCTCCCAAAAACCACCCAACCACCCAAAGAGAACCCACTCTGATGTCTCTGACATCAGTAGCTCTGACGAAGAAACGATAAAACCAAGGAACTCAACATTTGTAGTAATAGAATCAATGGAGGAAACTCCTTTGAGCAAACTATCACCTTTAAAAATTGAAAAAAATCTTAAAACTCTAAAACCAAAGTCTATTAAAAAACAATTTAACGGCAGCCTACTAATAGAAACCCATAACGAAGAACAAACTAAAGAAATATTGAAACTAAAATTATTTGAAAGCATCAAAGTCAAATGCTACAGACATCCAACCCTAAATACCTGCAAAGGAGTAGTGAAAAGCTACGAACTTGCACTTTGTCCCTTGGAGGAAATCAGGACAAACTTACAGAAACAGAATGTGTTAGATGTTCGCAGAGTTCAAATTAAAAAAAAACAGTGAGAAAATCGATACCAATACATATATACTAACTTTTGATTCCCTCACCATGCCCAAAGAAGTGAAAGTCGGATATATGAAAATAAATGTAGAAATTTATATTCCAACCCCCCTCCAATGCTTCAAGTGCCAGAAGTTTGGACACCATCAAGATCGGTGCACACGATTACCAGTGTGTGGAAGATGTGGAGAAAGTGGCCCACACATTGACTGCAGAAAAGATTTCAAGTGTGCCAACTGCCTGGGAAACCATGGCGCTGGCTCTAGATATTGCGAAATATGGAAAAGAGAAAAAGAAGTGACCAAACTAAAAATATAAAGAATATATCCTACCCAGAGGCCAGGAAAATCATCGAAACTAAAACATATGCAGATGCAACAAAAAAAAAACTAATCCAATCAACAATCAAAATGGTCATATACATGTAACGGATACAACTGACAAGAAAATTGATGTCCTAAGCAAACTAATAAAGGAAATGAAAGAACTATTAGAAGAAATGAGGAAAATGAATAGTGCAATGTCTGCAACCAATCCAAGGATAATATTAAGTAAAGACACTACTGAACCACAAAAAGAAACAAAACCACAAACCATTTCTACAAAAACAACCGAACAACCATCAAACACATCACAAGCCAGAAAAGAATCAAAAATCCCCCCAGACAAAAAAAACAAACAAACAAAAACAGGAAACGAAAGATCCCGATCTATATCTCGAACAGGGACTCCGACAGAAAATAGATTTGAGGGATTAGAGACGATGGAAGTTGAACACAATTCCAAATGATGAACAAAATATTACAATGGAATATTAGAGGGATAAAAGCAAACCAAAATGAACTCACATTATTAATAACAAATATGAGCCCAGCACTTGTCTGTCTACAGGAGACCTTTCTGAAAGAAAATAATACCATCAACATAAAACACTACACATCTTACAACTACATAAATGAAGATACGGACAGAGCTTCTGGAGGCACATCAATACTTGTGAAGAATGAAGTCCCTCAAAGACAAATAAATATAAACACAAACTTGCAAGCAATTGCAGTTTCAGTGACTCTACATAGAACTATAACACTTTGCTCAATATACATCCCTTCAAAAGATACAATCAACGAAACTGAGATAACTCAATTAATAAAACAACTCCCTAAACCCTTTTTTCTACTAGGAGATCTCAACAGTCACAATGTAATATGGGGAAGTAAAGAAACAAATAAAAAAGGAAAAGAAATAGAAAACATAATAAATAAAAATAATCTATGCCTCCTTAATAATCAAAACTACACCTATATGTACCCAGCAACAGGTACTTTCACCGCCATTGACCTTACCTTATGTGATCCTTCCATATATATGGACTATGACTGGAAAGTACACAATGACACCTGTGGGAGTGATCATTTCCCAATCATCCTGGAAAGTCTAAGTACTAGCACTGAACAAAAAACACCCAAATGGAACCTACATAAAGCGGATTGGGAAGACTTCCAGGAACAGTGCAAAAACCAATTAATTATCGAAAAGAATGATGAAGATGACCATTTGAACTACTTCATTAAAACACTCACAAACATAGCAAATAATACCATACCGAAAACAACCAAAACCAACAATCACAACAAACCTTGGTTCACAAAAGAATGCAGAAAAGCCATCAGAGCTCGACGAGCTGCCTTGAGAAAATTCGAAAAGTATCCAACAAGCGAAAATCTGGATTTCTTCAAAAACAACAGAGCAAAAGCCAGACGAATCATAAAGGAATCCAAAAGAACAACTTGGAGAAATTATATATCCAAAATTAATGTGAATACCAAGGCGAAAACAGTTTGGAACATGATGAGGAAAATAGAAGAAAAGTGTAATAGTACACCAATATCCCACATCTCTAAAGGCAACAAGATATACACCGATCAAAAAGACATTTCCAATAACCTGGCAGATAATTTATCAAAAATTTCATCATGTGACAGACAAACAGAGAAATTCAAAAAGATTAGAGAAAAGGAAGAGAAAAAGAAAATTCTATTTAAATCACAAAATACTGAAAAATACAACCAACCTCTTACCTTGCCTGAATTAAAAGAATCGCTAACCAAATCCCATGACACAGCTACAGGGCCCGATGAAATTCCATATGAAATCCTTAAAAAACTTCCAGAAACCTCAATGAAATACCTACTTGAAATTTTCAATACTATATGGTCCAGTGGAAACGTACCCGAGACCTGGAAAGAGGCCACAATAATACCAATCCCCAAATCTGAAAACTCAAACATCCAATCCCAATCAAGTAACGTCTCAGATCCATTGAATTTCAGGCCAATAGCTCTAACAAGCTGCATTTGTAAGACCATGGAAAGGATTATAAACAAAAGACTAATCTGGTTCCTGGAAACAGAGAATCTTATTACAGAATTTCAAACAGGATTCAGGAAAAACCGAAGTTCAATAGACCACATAGTCAGACTTTAAACCTTCATCAGAGAAGCCTTTGTAAGGAAGGAACATTTAACAGCAGTGTTTTTGACATGGAAAAAGCCTACGATACTGTGTGGAAGTACGGTGTTACAAGGGATCTGAAGGCGCTTGGACTAAAAGGCAGAATGCCAATTTTTATTGAAATTTTTTTAAAAAATAGACGGTTCAGAATAAAGGTTGGCACAGCTCTCTCGGACTTGAAAGAACAAGAGAATGGAGTACCTCAAGGGAGTATACTGTCAGTGACCCTGTTCAGTATCCGAATTAACAACATTGTAAAAAACCTTAACCCTGGGGTAGATTGCTCCCTATATGTGGATGACTTCCTAATATGCTGTAGATCTAGATATATATCTATAATAGAAAGGAAGCTTCAATTGTGCTTAAACAAAGTAATGAGATGAACGGAAGAAAATGGATTTAGATTCTCCAAAAGAAAAACGAAATGCATGCATTTCTGCAGACTAAAGAACATGCATAATGATCCTGTCCTAACCATGGAAGGAATGCCCATACCCGTTACTGACCAGTACAAATTCTTAGGGATTTTATTTGGCAAAAAGTTAACATTCATCCCACACATAAACTATCTGAAAAAAAATGTAACAAAGCTGTAAATCTTTTGAGAGTGGTAGCACATACCGATTGGGGTGCAGACAGGGAAACACTCCTTAAACTTTACAGAGCACTAGTCCGCTCAAAGCTAGACTACGGTTGTTTCATATATGGATCAACCCGAACATCATATATAAAAAGCCTAGACCCTATTCACCATACTGGCCTAAGATTAGCCCTAGGAGCATACAGAACTTCCCCCGTGAACAGTCTATACACGGAAGCACACGAACCCCCACTAGATCTAAGGCGAGAAAAGTTAGCCCTTCAATATTTACTGAAACTGAAGTCTTGCCCAAACAACCCTGCATACCAATGTACCTTCTATCCTAAATATGAAGAACTCTTTAACATGAGAAGAAAAACTATCAAAACGTTCGGGCTCCGAATGAAGGAAAGCATTGAAGAATCGAAAATTCCAATCTCCAGCATTCACAACTTCATACTGCCTAAAACACCCCCATGGACCATGAAACAAGTTGAAATAAAACTCAACCTAAACAAAAAGTCCAAATCTACCACAAACCCTATTGAATACCACGACGAACTTCAACATTTAAAATTACAATATTCAGACTACACCTTTATCTACACAGACGGGTCTAAAAGCAACAATCACACTGGATGTGCAGCAACGTACCATAAAACCACAATGAAGAGAAATCTTCAAAATGAAGCATCTATATTCACTGCAGAGACTATAGCTATCGATCTAGCACTCAACATAATTTCAGAGGAAACCACCAAAAACTTCATCATTCTCACAGATTCTCTATCAGTCCTATTATCTATACAAAATCAAAAACAAGAAAATCCACTAACAACAAAATTAATAGAAAAAATCAATATCCTTTCAACTACTAAAAACATTATTCTTGTCTGGATCCCCAGCCATGTGGGGATCAAAGGCAATGACAGGGCAGATATAGCTGCAAAAAGATATTCTCACCTTCCAACTGACAATTTTAAGATTCCACATACTGATCTTAGACCCCAGATAAAAGCATACATACAGGAAAAATGGCAACTGCGGTGGAGTCAGCAAGAGGGCAACAAATTATACTCAATCAAACCTGAACTTAAGGAACGATGTCCGGACATCAAGAGATCACGCCGAGAAGATGTGATACTGACTCGGCTGCGCATAGGGCACACCAACTTTACTCATTCTTATATACTAAATGGAGAATCGGCGCCAGAGTGCATCCCATGCCAGGAGACACTCACAGTAAAATTTATCCTAGTTGGGTGTGATGACCTTGCCCCAACTAGAAAATTATATTATACAGAAAGCAATATGGAAGACCTTTTTGAAAAGGTCAACTCAGCAAATATTCTAGCATACCTAAGGAAAGTAAATTTATATAAGAAAATTTAAGGAAATTTAAAGTCACTCAAATATACACATCCATGTATAAATACAACATTTAATTTCTTAGTTCAATTTTATAAAAAAAGGGAGGAAAGGCTGAAAAAGTCATTCCCGCCTCCCAATAAAAAAGTTAAAAAAAAAAAGGACTCCGGCATTAAATGACCACATAGGTTGATATGCCGTAAAACCAATCAATCAATCAATCAATCAATTTTACGTCATATATCATTTGTTATAAGACGTTTACGTCATATACCTTTTTTATAATACTTTTACGTCATATATCATTTGTTATAATACTTTTACGTCATAGATCTTTTGTTATAATACTTTTACGTCATATATCATTTGTTATAATACTTTTACGTCATAGATCATTTGTTATAAAACGTTTACGTCATGTATTATTTGTTATAATACATTTACGTCATATATCATTGGTTATAATACGTTTACGTCATATATCATTTGTTATAATACTTTGACGTCATATATCATTTGTTATAATACTTTTACGTCATATATCATTTGTTATAATACATTTATGTCATAGATAATTTGTTATTATACTTTTACGTCATATATATTTGTTATAATACTTTTACGTCATAGATCATTTGTTATAATACTTTTACGTCATAGATCATTTGTTATAATACGTTTACGTCATATATCATTTGTTATAATACTTTTACGTCATATATCATTTGTTATAATACTTTTACGTCATACATCATTTGTTATAATACTTTTACGTCATAGATCCTTTTTATAATACTTTTACGTCATATACCATTTTTTATAATACTTTTACATCATAGGGCATTTGTTATACTACTTTTACGTCATATATTATTTGTTATAATACTTTTACGTCATATATCATTTGTTATAATACGTTTACGTCATATATCCTTTTTATAATACTTTTACGTCATATATCATTTGTTATAATACTTTTACGTCATAGATCCTTTTTATAATACTTTTACGTCATATACCATTTTTTATAATACTTTTACATCATAGAGCATTTGTTATACTACTTTTACGTCATATATTATTTGTTATAATACTTTTACGTCATATATCATTTGTTATAATACTTTTACGTCATATATCCTTTTTATAATACTTTTACGTCATATATCCTTTTTATAATACTTTTACGTCATATACCATTTTTTATAATACTTTTACATCATAGATCATTTGTTATACTACTTTTACGTCATATATTATTTGTTATAATACTTTTACGTCATATATCATTTGTTATAATACGTTTACGTCATATATCATTTGTTATAATACGTTTACGTCATATATCATTTGTTATTATACTTTTACGTCATATATCATTTGTTACATTACTTTTACATCATATATCATTTGTTATAATACTTTTACGTCATATATAATTTGTTATAATACTTTTACGTCATATATCATTTGTTATAATACGTTTACGTCATATATCATTTGTTATAATACTTTTACGTCATATATACTTTGTTATAATACTTTTACGTCGTACATCATTTATTATAATACTTTTACGTCATATATCATTTGTTATTATACTTTTACGTCATATATCATTTGTTATAATACGTTTACGTCATATATCATTTGTTATAATACTTTTACGTCATATATACTTTGTTATAATACTTTTACGTCGTACATCATTTGTTATAATACTTTTACGTCATATATACTTTGTTATAATACTTTTACGTCGTACATCATTTGTTATAATACTTTTACGTCATATATCATTTGTTATAATACGTTTACGTCATATATCCTTTTTAGAATACTTTTACGTCATATATCATTTGTTTTAATACTTTTACGTCATAGATCCTTTTTATAATACTTTTACGTCATATACCATTTGTTATAATACTTTTACATCATAGATCATTTGTTATACTACTTTTACGTCATATATCATCTGTTATAATACTTTTACGTCATATATCATTTGTTATAATACTTTTACGTCATATATCCTTTTTATAATACTTTTACGTCATATACCATTTTTTATAATACTTTTACATCATAGATCATTTGTTATACTACTTTTACGTCATATATTATTTGTTATAATACTTTTACGTCATATATCATTTGTTATAATACGTTTACGTCATATATCATTTGTTATAATACGTTTACGTCATATATCATTTGTTATAATACGTTTACGTCATATATCATTTGTTATTATACTTTTACGTCATATATCATTTGTTATAATACTTTTACGTCATATATAATTTGTTATAATACTTTTACGTCATATATAATTTGTTATAATACTTTTACGTCATATATATTTTGTTATAATACTTTTACGTCATATATAATTTGTTATTATACTTTTACGTCATATATCATTTGTTATAATACTTTTACGTCATATATACTTTGTTATAATACTTTTACGTCGTACATCATTTGTTATAATACTTTTACGTCATATATCATTTGTTATTATACTTTTACGTCATATATCATTTGTTATAATACGTTTACGTCATATATCATTTGTTATAATACTTTTACGTCATATATACTTTGTTATAATACTTTTACGTCGTACATCATTTGTTATAATACTTTTACGTCATATATACTTTGTTATAATACTTTTACGTCGTACATCATTTGTTATAATACTTTTACGTCATATATCATTTGTTATAATACGTTTACGTCATATATCCTTTTTATAATACTTTTACGTCATATATCATTTGTTTTAATACTTTTACGTCATAGATCCTTTTTATAATACTTTTACGTCATATACCATTTGTTATAATACTTTTACATCATAGATCATTTGTTATACTACTTTTACGTCATATATCATCTGTTATAATACTTTTACGTCATATATCATTTGTTATAATACTTTTACGTCATATATCCTTTTTATTATACTTTTACGTCATATACCATTTTTTATAATACTTTTACATCATAGATCATTTGTTATACTACTTTTACGTCATATATTATTTGTTATAATACTTTTACGTCATATATAATTTGTTATAATACGTTTACGTCATATATCATTTGTGATAATACGTTTACGTCATATATCATTTGTTATTATACTTTTACGTCATATATCATTTGTTATAATACTTTTAAGTCATATATAATTTGTTATAATACTTTTACGTCATATATAATTTGTTATAATACTTTTACGTCATATATATTTTGTTATAATACTTTTACGTCATATATCATTTGTTATAATACTTGTACGTTATATATCATTTGTTATAATACGTTTACGTCATATATCATTTGTTATAATACTTTTACGTCATATATACTTTGTTATAATACTTTTACGTCGTACATCATTTGTTATAATACTTTTACGTCATATATCATATGTTATTATACTTTTACGTCATATATTATTTGTTATAATACGTTTACGTCATATATCATTTGTAATAATACTTTTACGTCATATATACTTTGTTATAATACTTTTACGTCATATATACTTTGTTATAATACTTTTACGTCATATGTACTTTGTTATAATACTTTTACGTCGTACATCATTTGTTATAATACTTTTACGTCATATATCATTTGTTATTATACTTTTACGTCATATATAATTTGTTATAATACGTTTACGTCATATATCATTTGTTATAATACTTTTACGTCATATATACTTTGTTATAATACTTTTACGTCGTATATCATTTGTTATAATACTTTTACGTCGTATATCATTTGTTATAATACTTTTACGTCGTATATCATTTGTTATAATACTTTTACGTCGTATATCATTTGTTATAATACTTTTACGTCGTATATCATTTGTTATAATACTTTTACGTCATATATCATTTGTTATAATACTTTTACGTCATATATCATTTGTTATAATACTTTTACGTCGTACATCATTTGTTATAATACTTTTACGTCATATATCATTTGTTATAATACGTTTACGTCATATATCATTTGTTATAATACTTTTACGTCGTACATCATTTGTTATAATACTTTTACGTCATATATCATTTGTTATAATACTTTTACGTCGTACATCATTTGTTATGATACTTTTACGTCATAGATCATTTCTTATAATACTTTTACGTCATATATCATTTGTTATAATACTTTTACGTCATATATCATTTGTTATAATACTTTTACGTCATATATCATTTGTTATAATACTTTTACGTCGTACATCATTTGTTATAATACTTTTACGTCATATATCATTTGTTATAATACGTTTACGTCATATATCATTTGTTATAATACTTTTACATCGTACATCATTTGTTATAATACTTTTACGTCATATATCATTTGTTATAATACTTTTACGTCGTACATCATTTGTTATGATACTTTTACGTCATAGATCATTTGTTATAATACTTTTACGTCATACATCATTTGTTATAATACTTTTACGTCATAGATCATTTGTTATAATACTTTTACGTCATAGATCATTTGTTATAATACTTTTACGTCATATATCATTTGTTATAATACTTTTACGTCATACATCATTTGTTATGATACTTTTACGTCATAGATCATTTGTTATGATACTTTTACGTCATATATCATTTGTTACAATACTTTTACGTCACACATGATTTTAAATGGTGTTTTGCTCTATTGAATCGTTTAAATGACAAGTGGTTTAAAACAACTGTGTTTTTTTTCAGAACGTTAAATACAAGATGGAAAATAGCAAATTTGCACAATTTTTTTATTTCAAGCTGTTGTATAGTTTGTATCATATAAGGGGTACCGTGTGGGCGATCGTCTAATGTTCTGTCTATTTGTTATATATTCATATGTAATTGTTCATATGTAGTTGTGTGTGTATGCGTGTGTGCGTGTGTGCGTGTGTGTGTGTGTGTGTGTGTGTGTGTGATACATGTATTTTGGACATACCTTCTTCATGCGTCGTTGATCTTGTCCACCTGGAAGTCATCTTGTTCTTGGAGGGGAGTCTGGAACCTGTTTTGGACGAATATTCATTCACTCCAAGACGATGATTGCTTTTATATAGTTTTCATTCACCTTTCTACTTGCTTGGTTCTTATTTTCACACACGTCAGCGCCTCCCACCCATCAGTGAAAGGGAGAGGACGACCTATTAAGCCGTCTGTTCTTCTCTACGTCCAAACCCAAAATCTCTAACTCCAGCCAACCTGATCACATGATTCACACGCATATCCGATCAGCTGACCCTCACCTCCGGAAAAACGTGTCTAAAACATGATTTAACATATTTCTTTCTTATTTTCGATCTATTTCCTAACACAAGCTAGGCCAAAAAGCTGCTGAAACAGCTCGCGATATCAACAAAGCCACCAACATCTCTGACGTACTCGTCGATCTGTGCTCACGTTCTTTTCATATTCTTTGCTTTTGTTTCTCTCTAATCGTGACGTCACATCGCACACGGCTCGGCATATATGCAGTTGCCATACGCGCGTCCGCGCTATGTTACAAATTAAGAAAGACAAAGCAAAAATCGAAATAAAAAGGAAAAACAATAAAAGAAATTTAAAAACCGAAGAAAGTTAACGGTTACGCATTTAAAATAACACTTACTACGATATAAATAAAAATCATTATGGTGTATGTACTTGTCACCGAAGAAAAATGTTATATTCCAAAAAATCACGTAAATTGATCAAGTAAATTATTTCTATTTTAGAAAATCAAATTTTACGATTTTTAGCGATAAATAATTTTTGCCAGCTAGGGGTGATCTCTTTATTATAGAGATATAGATAAATCTCGTTAATCGAACCGAGTTGCCCGCCTTTGTTAAACATTTGTTTTTGAATTTAAATGCATTTAAAACTAATATGGCGACTGGATACTCTCTAATCCGGCGCGTCATCAAATTTGATTTTTTTGTAGGAAAAAAAAAATACCGCTAGATAAATTTACGTGATTTTTGGAATATGACATCTCCATATCCTGCGGGCACGTACATCATAAAAAAAATTTATATTGTTTTTTGTTTTTTAATTCTAAAAATGCACTATATAAAGAAGATGCAAAATAAATCACAAAAATAAAGGAAAAAAAAACAAGGAAAAAAAACAAAGAAAAAAGCAAAGGAAAACATAAAGACAATAAGGAAAACACAAAAAAATGCAAAATTAAAAAAAAAATCAACAAACAATGAAAAAAAAATTCAAAGAGAAAGTAAATGTAAAAGATATCCAACAACGTTTTTTTTTGTTTGTTTTTTTTTATTTGATTATTAAAAAAAAAAAATGAAGCACAATCCGTTCATCTTCTCGTCTACTCTCGGCTCTCCCCCGTGACAGTTAAGCTACAGGAGCGCAGCTGCAAGAGGGAAATTAGCCGAGTCTAATGCAATTCCCAACCGCTGTTATCTACACCTGTGGGTAGGGTAGGCAAGAGGAGAAAGAGAGAGAGAGAGAACGAGAGAAGGAGAGAGAGGCAGACAGACAGACACACACACAAACAGAGAGTGAGTGAGGGAGAACGAAATATATATATATATATATATATATAAATATATATATATAAATATATATATATATAAATGTATACATATATAAATATATATATATATATAAATATATATATAAATATATATATATAAATGTATATATATAAATATATATATATATAAATATATATATATAAATATATATATATATAAATATATATATATAAATATATATATATAAATATATTATATATAAATATATATATATAAATATATATATATAAATATATTATATATATATATATATATATATATATGGTAAAACTGGTAATTAGTAAAAACCTGAAGAGAGTGCTCAATACTATTGCAGAGCAAATATGTTTTATTTCTTTATTACCGTTTTATCTGTTTGTTTACATATGTTTCGAATGTTGGACCATGTTTACGATCTAACAGACTCGTCTGACCTTACAGAAATGGTTCATGTTTCGGATGTTGGACCGTGTTTACGATCTAACAGCCTCGTCAGACCTTACAGAAATGGTTCATGGACCATTTCTGTAAGGTCAGACGTGGCTGTTAGCTCGTAAACACGGTCCAACATCCGAAACGTATGTAACCAAACAGATAAAATGGTAATAAAAATTAAAACAACATATATATATATATATATATATATATATATATATATATATATATATATATATATATATATATATATATATATATTGTGATTTAGTCAGCATGCTTTCATTCAGATGAGACCTTGTTTTGGAAGCCGATTTATCATAATTTTTTGTAGGTTTCCGACAACTTTTTGATTGTATTTGAAAGATTAAGGACGAAACTTAATTTCAAGAAAGAAAAAAATATTTGTAAACGTGAAAAAAACAAGTTATGAACTATGTTTTCACGGCGAGCTACTCAATTCAGCTAAATTTTGAAGTTAAATAAATTCATTGTAAAAATCCTTTAAATAGATAAATGTTAGTTTTCTGGGTCTATTTCAAAGATAATTAGTAAAGTAAAGTCCTAAGATATTGAATTAAATTTTAAAAAAAGACACTTTGTGATTTTGCTGGGTTTTTTTTATGCATGGAATATACGAAGGCCCAAAATTTAGGCAGTCGAAAGACTCTGAACATGACGTCATGCAATTAAAAGGGAGGAAGGAGTGTGATATTTTTCTTTTTTCCCCAGACGTGCACCCATACATTTCTATTCTGAACGTTTGTATAAATTTTTCCATATTTTAGCTTAATTATTTTTCTATGCTCCTGTTTTTAAATTTTTTAAAATTATTGTTCAATATTATATAAAACATATGTTACGCCGAATGTTTAATATTCTTGCGAGCAAGGAAATTATTAAAATCTTGCATATAAAAATTATGCGAAACCTGTAATTTAAAAAAAAAACGTAAAAATATTTTTTGAAATTAAAATATTTTGGAGAAAATATTAAATAAACAATGCTTAATTCAATGGTAATATCGGTAGTTCGAGAAATTCATTTTTCTTCGAGTTATATCGAATTCATTAATACGGACTTTAGAGGCTTTTTTCGTAATGTTCTTGTAAAAATTATTTTATTTTATTTTTATTGTTACAAATTACGATGCTTTATTTATTTATAAAAAAGCAAAATAAATTCTTGCGTTTTTTATTTACTACTGAAAACCATAACTTTAGTAAAGGTATTTTTTGTTTAAACAAAATAATACATTTCCATTAAGATTTAAATAAAAAATAATTAGTTTATTATATTACGCGATCATTATTTGATAAATATTGAAAATGTCAATAAATTGGTTAATTTTCTGATTTTTGGTGATTTTTTAAGTAAAAGGAGGGGTCAAAATGTTCATACGTTTTGAGCATCGGCATTCATTTTACCCGTACTCAATAATTGTTAAATAGCACAAAGTGTTTTTGCTTAATGAGTTTTTTTTTTGTAATTTTTCAATTTTTCGAATGGACGTACTTATTTTTCGATCGAATCTGTGCATGAAAGTTCCATAGTCGTCTTCGTCCATTTGTTTTTGTTTTTTTTCTTTTGGTTTTTTGGGGTTTTTTGCGCGTACTTTAAACTGAGTTTCCTCGGTCGTCTCCTGACAGTTTTTGATTACCGTTTCGTTTATAATCTGGATACATTTTATATGCTTCAGTTAAATTTACATTTAAATTTCTTAAACTAGTAAAGAACATGAATAAAATAAATGTGCAATGGTTTAAATGTGTGATTTACAAAATTGTATAGAATTTACATGTTTTTTTTTATATAATTTATAATTTTACATTACAACATACATATATCGTATTTATTACAACAACGATTTTTCTTGGCCTTCGGGACAAGATCAAAGTGTAGTATCTGTTCCGGCAGATACTGCAAGCTATGATTATCTAGGACTAGCTATGACTAGCAAAGACCAGATGTGGGGGCAACCCCACATGCCTGACCTTTAACCAGCTCCCATTTCCCGCCTCTCGGGAGCTGGTCCCCTTTTCCCCTTCCCCCTCCCTTCACTCCTCACATTAAAAATTGGCCTTGTGCCTAATTTGCTCGGTGGGGGAGCAAATAAATACCATCTGTTCTTCAGATGCTGCACTTCTATTTCTTGTTCTCTTTCGTTGGAGGAGAAATCCTTCACGACTGAGACAATTTTTATTTTTGTACCTTTTCTCCACGTTAAAAAACGACCCTGGTGTCAAACTCTGTCCCGTGGGGAGGCATAGTAAATAGGTACAACATACATATAGATATGCATATGTAACTATATGTGTATACATACATACACACACACATATTTTGGCTTTTTTAGGACCATAACACATACGTATATATAAATATATTATGGTCGGAACGAAATACACACACACACACACACACACACGCACACACACACACACACACACACACACACACATATATATATATATATATATATATATATATATATATATAGCCAAAGTCTACGGATGACTTGTGACATAACGAACCAGTACTGTATGTTGATGACTATCTATCTATCTATCTATCTATCTATCTATATATATATATATATATATATATATATATATAGTAAGTTATAAAATATATATGGCGATTAAGCTACACTGAATATTTCGTGTTTCATCCACTCTAGGATTCTTCAGGCTTGTGCGCGCATTCTGTGGTTGTTTGTCGTTTTTATATGCGCATCTTCTATTGAGATTTTAGTTAGCAGATCAGCTTTTTAGTATCCACTGCGCCCTTCCTATAAGCCAATGAGCATGCATTTATCGGACAAAGGCCTATTTGACCTCTAGAAAGCTGATTGGCTAGCTAAAATCTCAATAGAAGATGCGAATATAAAAACGACAAACCACCACAGAATTCGCGCATAAGCCTGAAGAATTCTAGAGTGGATGAAACGCGGAATATTCAGTGTAGCTTAATCGCCATATACATTTTATAACTTACTAACTAGCTCTACCTACGTATTGAGCACTTTTGAAGTAAATACTTAAAGTTTAGCATAAATTTATACTTTCGTATATTAATTTTATGTGAGTAAATTAAGTAGTTATAACTATATATATATATATATATATATATATATATATATATATATATATATATATATCCAGTCACTCCTCAGAGACGCTTACAACTATTCCCAACAAGTTCTTCAATCCGTTGTGAACACGTTTATATATATATTATGTCCCGAAAACAGATTTCATGATAAGCAGACGATAGCACCTAAAATTATGTGAGAACTGGTGTAAATCCTTGGAACCAAATTATGCAATGGTTGCAAATTTTTGACTTGCAAGCGCACGTGTAAATCCTTGGAAGAGAAATTATGTAATTTAGAGAGTATATTTTCTCTTAAGCATATTTCCTCACATGAAATAGGTAGGTTTTTATTCTGTATAATGGTTCTCTTTTTGACACTTTTCCATTTTCCGAAAAATGGTTTTCACGTCTGGCATGAACTGGCTGATGTAATCGCCATATTTGTCGAAACTCCGGGTTCTTTTCAATCTTCCTGGATTCATCGGCAGGGATGGATAAATCTGTTAAGATAATTTATATATATATATATATATATATATATATATATATATATATATATATATATATATATATATGAACAAATGATTAATAAAACATGTTAAAAGATATCTTGAAAAAGAGTTAAAAACATTTAATTTAAAAAAAGGAAGCACAAGATAAGTGGATAGTCCTTCATCCGCGGAGTTTGGAAGAAATACTCTCCTTCTCATCAGAGAGCAGGAATTAGCAAAATGCAGGATCGGATTTTGCATATAAAAGTATTTAATGAAACTACAAGTAAGTCACAGATCTTACTTGGTTAAAAAAGGGTGAGGTAAGGGGAATAGGAGGTAAAAGAAAAATGATAAAAAGATTTCACATGAATGGATAGTCCGGTGAAGGGTAAAAATCCTAAAAAGGTAAAATCCGAAACGGTCGAATTTTTTTATATATATATATAAATTGCTCAAAACGAGTTAGCTGAATCTAACTCTGACGATGAATCCAGAAAAATTGCAAAATACTCGGACTTATAATAAATATGGCGATTACATCAGCCAGTTCCTGCTAGAAGTGAAGACGGTTAATCAGAAGTTGGAATTGACAGAAAAAAAACGTCTATTTTATTTAATGTATATTTTCTTTCCTTTTTTTTCTTTCAATCTCTCTTTCTCTCTCTCTCTCTCTCTCTCTCTCTCTCTCTCTTTCCCGCTCTTTTTCTTTATACCCCTTCTCTCTCTCTATCTATCTATCTATCTATATCTCCTTCCCGCTCTTTTTCTTTTTTCTCTTCATCTTTATTTCCTTTTCTCTTAGTTTGTCTGTTTGTTTCTTTCTTTTCCGCTGTCTATTTTTTCTCCCTTTTTTCTTTTTCTCTTCTTCTTTTCTCTCTTTCTCTCCTTTTCTCTCTCTATTTTTCAATCCCTTTCTTTTTTATTTTTTTCCTTTTTCTACGCTCCTCTGTCTTTCTTTCTTTTTATCTTTCTTTCTCTTTCTTTATTTTACGCTATTTCTAACACGCATCTTACATACCCAACATACCCAACAGACAACTGAAATTTTCAACCATCTGTTTTTTATATATATATATGCACAGATATCTCTCCCCCTCTCTACATACCTCTTTCTATATCTTTCTTTCTCCTCATCACACTCACATGTTCTTTTTCTCACTCTTTCTCTCTGGCTCTCTCGCTCTCTCGTCCTCTTGCCCTCTCGCTCACACACACAACACAAAAGTGATAAAATTTACGCACCTGTTGGTGGTGCTTCTAAATCAAAAACGGCTCCACTCACCCGCGTTGGCAGGTGATAACTGGCGAATTATCGGCACTACCCTTGCGGACGAAACGGGTGTTACACGCATGAGAGGTGTGAACAACACGAGCCATTCGTCTGTAAAAGGAGCGGGTAGTCATCCCTTCCCCAGCGTTGGGCGATGCATGAGTGACGTGAACGTTTATGGGAGGGAGGAGAGGTCTCCTTTCTTATAACAATACGAAATGAAATCCAGGTGGTAAATTCACTCAAAAAATGATGTAATACAGGACGTAATTAAACAAAAGAAACTCAATTAATATCATCTATGTAAACATAATGAATAGTTTGGATAATCATATTTACGGCATCTCAACCCTATTTAGATAATATCAGCTCGGTGCAAAGTGTTTGTTAAATATTATTAACTGGCACGACACCAAATAATCATGGAGGGTCAAGGAGGATTAGAAGGACCGAGGAGAAAAAGCACTAAGTAGACCTTTACTTGATGAGTGCGAAGACCCCAGTTCAAGTAAAAGCAAATGGTTGTTGCTGGCGAGAAGTCAATGGGAAACAGCTGCCGCAATAATGCGAATTTATTTGCAAATATTATCGAAACGGGTGGAGAGTATAAGAAATCTGAGGAAACTTGACTCCAGGGAACACCAGAGGTGGTTGTTGAAAAGAAATATTTAATGTTTACCTATGTAAAAACACCCAAATAATAATAATAATAATAATACAATAACAATGATAATAATAACAATAATAATAATAACAATATTAACAATAAAAATAATACTAACAATAATAACAAGAATAACAATGATAACAACAATAATAATAATAACGAAAATAATTATTATAATTGTAGCAACATTAACAATAATAATAACAATAAAAGTAATAATAATTATCGTAATAATACTAACAATAACAACAATAACTACAATTATAACTGTTGTGGTTGCAAGGTTGAACAATAATTAGTAAGGAAATACAATGAAGACGCAAACAACAAGATAACGCAATAATAAGTGTATTAAAGGAAAGGTATATTTACAATATGTACAAATGACGGTGTCGAGTCAGAGAGTCTTGGTGGGAGGACATGTACGCTCTTCGGCGTCACTTCCGGTGGCATTTGAGTAAGACACACCAAGGCCAACCTAGGCTTGCCATTTATAGTGTTATGTTATTCGCATATGCAAATAAGTGGTTGCCACCACAACACCCCCTCCCAAGATTTGAAGTCACACAGATTTCAATATCTTTTTCTTTTTGGGTTTACCATTAATGGTTCATTCACTTTTCTTTTCCTACCTGATCTTCGGGGTTCAGGTGCATTTTGAGGCGGTTCCAAATTAAAAGATTCGTATATGATATCTATGGTGTCCTCCTCTTCGACTGTTGTCGTATCATCATCATCTTGGATATGACGTTTTTTTATCTGATTTAGGTGCCATTTATGTATATTCTGTGGACCTTTAATCATGTATGTACAATCACCAATGCGTTTATCCACTACTCCACATTCCCAGTAAGATGTGTTATTTCTGTAGCACTTAAAATATACTCGATCTCCCGAGTTATATTTCTTTCTTCTCGTGTGTGTAGTGTTTTCGGATAATTGCCTGCCTCGGCAATAGTTTGTCAAACGCTGATTTTACCTTTCTGACAAACATTAGATCAGCTGGTGATATGTTTGATGGTGTACTAGGATGTGGTGTAATCCTATATACTTGCAAGAATTGTTGCAAAGCTTTTTTCTGTTGGTGTTCCAATGGATTTCTTTAACGCTCGTTTTAGCGTGTCCACGAACCTTTCCGCGAGGCCGTTCGACCTTGGATGATACGGCGGAGTCGTGGTGTGCTTCACTCGGAACGTGTCGCAAAATTCCTTAAACTTTGCGGATGTGAACTGCGTTCCGTTGTCAGTGACCAGTGTGTCTGGTACACCGAATCTTGCAAACAACTCATGTAGGAACCCTATTGAGTTGTTCGTTGTTGGATTCCTGCAACGCATTACCTCCGGCCATTTTGTGAAACTATCCACTACAATTAAATAATAGTTTTCACCTACTGGACCAGCGAAGTCCATGTGGATTCTCGACCATGGTTGGTCGGTTTTCGGCCAAGGTTTGTGTACTATAGGTGGAGATTTTGCCGCTAACTTGCATCCTTTACATTTATCAATTGTTGTCGCTATGTCAGTGTCCATGTTACGCCAGTACACGTAGCTTCTCATTAACGACTTCATTCGATTTATCCCCGGATGTCCTGTGTGGAAATCTCTTAACATCCTATTCTGCAATGTTTTGGGTATTACCACTCTCTCGCTGTACAGTAACACATCGTCACATATGGAGAAAACTTCCTGCACCTTTGTGTCCGTTATAATTTTCTCTTTTATGTCCTTTATATATTCGTCTTTCTCGGCTTCCCTTTTAATGTCCGACAAAGTTATGGGTAGTTCCTTAATAATGTTTGCTACCATATTTTTTACTTCAACATTTGTCCGAATTGCTGCAATGACTGATTCTTCCAGATTGTGTTTCTGTGGTATCAGTCTTGACAGTCCATCCGCATGGAAAATCTTTTTTGATGCTAGATGTTGTAGCTGGAAATCGTAATTAAGTAGTATTGTACCCGAGCGCAGCAATCTATTTGCGGTGTATACCGGCAATCCTTTTTTTGATCCATAGATCGTGACTAACGGTTTATGGTCGGTTTCAAGTATGAATTGTCTACCATATAAATATCGGTGAAATTTAGTCACGGCAAAGATTATGCTCAACGCTTCTTTTTCGATTTGTGAATATGCCCTTTCGGCTGGTATCAACGTTCTCGAAACGTGCGCTATTGGTTTTCTAGACCCATCCGGCATAATATGTTGAATGCATGCTCCTAAGCCGTAGGAGCTAGCGTCACTAGCGACGATTATTTTTAAGTTTGTGTCAAAGTGCGTTAAGAATAATTCGGATGTTAGTGCGCTCTTTATTTTGTCAAAAGCGGTTTGACATTCTTGCGTCCAGTTTCAGGGTGTATCCTTTTAAAGCAGATTATTTAAGGGGGCTCGCAAGTTATGCATTCCTTCAATAAAAGATTGGTAATAATTTGCGAGTCCTAAGAAACTCTGCAATGTTGTTACATTATCGGGTGCTGGCATATTTTTTATTGCCGCAGATCTGTCTGGGTCTGGACGTCGTCCATGTTTGTTTATTATGTGTCCGAGATACTTAATCTCGCTCATACAACAGTCACATTTACTTCTTTTACTTTAAAGCCGAATTCTTGTATTCGAGTAAATACTTGTTTCAAATGTTCCTTATGTTCTTCTAGGGATTTGCTCCTGACAACAATGTCGTCCAGGTATGCACATGCGCACTCAATACCACTTAGCATGGTGTCCATCGCTTGCTGAAAGATGGCAGGCGCTACTTTGATGCCAAAAGGCAATCGGTTGCATTTGTATAATCCCTTATGCGTATTGATGCATAGTATTTTTGAGCAATTCTCCTCAACCGGTATTTGCAAATACGCGTCGCTCAAGTCTATCTTGGAGAAGATATTACCCCCATTCAACTTCGTGAATATTTCCTCTGGGCTTGGTAGGGGGTAATGATGATCTTTTAATAGGGAGTTGACCCCGGTCGAAAAGTCTGCGCACACTCTAACTTCGTCATTCTTTTTCTTTACGTATACGGTGGGGGCTGCCCATTCGTTGTGTTCTATTTTTGATAGAATTCCCGTCTGTTCCAATCTATTTAATTCTTTATCAATCTTTTCCAACCCAGCGAACGGAACATTTCGCTTTTTTCTAAAAATTGGGCTGGCGTTTTCTTTAAGTTCAAACGAGGCCTTGAATTTATTGCAGCGACCTAAGTTAGTCGTGAATGCCTCAGGAAATAATTCCTTTAAATCGTCTTTTATATTTACTGTTGTTGGAGAAGAACATTCTAATTTTTTACAGAATGTATTGATTGGCTTATCCCATAGTCCGAATTTCTCAATTAAATCTATTCCAAACAGATTTTCACTATTTTTTAGTACGAATATTTTTAATTTCTTCGAAATCCCTTTCAATTTTATCGGGAGGACAACTTCTCCTTCAAATTTTATACCACCAACAATTACCGTCCGGGCTGCTTTACTAGTTTTCATCATGGCCGGTTTTCCCAACTTTTTCCACGTATTCAGGTTTATTATAGAAACATCGGAGCCGGAGTCGAGTTGTAACTTTATTGATGTTTTAAATATTTCCACTTTTACGTATTTTCGCCGATCTTTGTCTAATTTTGTATTTGATTTTGTTTGCTGTACTCTCTTTCTGGTGTAATCTTTATATCTGCAGCAATCGCTTTTGTGTCCCACCTTCTTATAAATGTAGCATTTTTCTTCTTATAAGGACAATCTGATTCCCAATGCTTTTCTGCACATCTCTTACAGTTATATCTAGGAAGAGGCTTGTTATATTCTGTACTATATTTATGGTTATTATCTTTGGAATATCCCGTTCCATTGCTTTTCTTTGTAAAGTTCTTGGTTGGTGCGTATGGTTTTCTAACTTTTCTTACATATGCCACTCCGGATTCTTCTATATTTTTTAAATCCTTTTTTAGTGTAATGGCCCTTTCACAGCCCTCTGCTAGTTTCTGGAGGGTTAAATCTTGCTCAGATTCCAGCTTAGACAACACTCGTCTGCGTATTTCTGCATTTTTCGTGGAAACTAACCCTTGAGCGAAGATTAGACATTTAAAATCTTCTACCGTTAGTTCTGCAAGCTTAAAATTATCACAGTTTTTATTGACAACTGATGCGTATGTCAAATAATCTTGGTTTTCCATCTTTCTTAGATTCATGCACAGCCATCTTTTATGAAAAAGAGATATATTTGGATTAAATAATTCTTTTAGTAATTTTACAGCTTCCATGAACTCTAATTCCGCAGTTTTTTTAGGTAATATGTAATCTACGAATTTGCTGTGTTCTGATGTACCCAATTTTCTGAGTAAGAGGCTCACTTTCTGACTATTTGGCCAATTTTTACAGTCCAGTTGAAAAACATCCTCGTATCTTGTGTAGTATGCTTCAAAATTCTTCTCTTCCTCAGGCACATAATGAAATGTATCCATGCTATTAAAAATAGTTGTATGGGAGAAATTAACACTATCGAAATTTTCTCGATTACTCTTTAGTAGTTCCAGTGTTTTGGCAAAACGTTCATCTTGTCTTTCTTCATATTCCAATTGTAGTTTCTTATGCCTTTCTTCCTGTTCCAATTGCAGTTTTTTTCTGCTTTAATTGTGTCATTTTCTGCTTTTCTTCTTGTTCCTGCTGCCATTTCAATAATCTGTCCTCTCTCTTTTCCTCGCGGTCAGCCTGTGCCTGTATTTGTGTTTGCAAAAGCTCGTTTTGTGTAGCTTGTCTGCGTTCATCCCGCTCAGCCTGTGCTTGTAAAAATTGCATGAACATTTTTGATAAGTCTTCTATGTTTTTTTTTTGTTTTTTTTTTAGTGTGTAGTTAAAAAAAATATTGTACCGGTTTGGGTTACAACAAAAAAGCAAATTGCTGTAAGCTCCTGTTTTCAATAATAATATCGCTGCTTGCAATAATATATTCTTTTTGCGAGTCACGCTGCAAAAAATAAAAAATAAAACAGGTTTATCTGGGATCACGTAATGGAATTGACTTTGCGTTTTTAGGCACTTACTAATAAGTAACTCTTTCCACAAAATAAAAGTTTGGGTTTTTTTTTTAATCGAGTCACAATTGAATAAATGTATGCAGTACATTTAGTTCTTTGAGTTTTTTTCTCTAGTATTTTAGTAATTAAAATACCTCTTAAATTGAGATTACCTTTTTTCCGTGACGTTTTACTGTATTATCCTTTATTCAGTGACAACTTCAAGAAAAAAAATCCTTTCCTTGAATTTTAGTTTTAGCTGTGGTATTTCCTTTTAGTACCGACGTCAACCAAAACATTAATTAAAAAAGTCCTTTAGTTGTTGTTTTGTTTACGGAGAACAGTAATTAGAATCCACTGGTGAACTTTTTTCGTAGTTTACTCCCTTGCTTTTCGTAATACGGGTCTGGCCTGTCGTTTTTGAGACAGAACAAAGTTCGCTTTTCGTTTGCAAGTTGGTCCTTTAGTAAGATTTGTCGTGTAGCGACAAAACAAAAATTCACTTTTACATTCGTTTGCAAGTCGGATTCCCAGAAAACGGCGTAAATTGTCGCTTTTGCCACGTTTTTTTTCACTTGAGTTGAAACTTCTCTTTAGCGTAAAATCCGTTTGCTCGTCAACACTTTGCATTCCTTAAAAAAATGGTCAACCTTTCCGTTGTATTTTTTTTTTTTATAGTTCTTCGCCAAACTGTTATATTTGACGCTTCATATCTCGTCGCCAACTGTTGTGGTTGCAAGGTTGAACAATAATTAGTAAGGAAATACAATGAAGACGCAAACAACAAGATAACGCAATAATAAGTGTATTAAAGAAAAGGTATATTTACAATATGTACAAATGACGGTGTCGAGTCAGAGAGTCTTGGTGGGAGGACATGTACGCTCTTCGGCGTCACTTCCGATGGCATTTGAGTAAGACACACCAAGGCCAACCTAGGCTTGCCATTTATAGTGTTATGTTATTCGCATATGCAAATAAGTGGTTGCCACCACAACAATAACATTACTACTACTACTAAAATAATAATAATAATAATAAAAATAATAATAATAATAAAAATAATAATAATAATAAAAATAATAATAATAATAATAATAATAATAATAATAATAATAATAATAGCAGTGGAGATCAATGGTTGCTGCTAGTAATGGTAATCGGCTGTTGCAATAATGCAAATATTATCGAAAGTGGTGGAGAGTACTGGAAATCTGGGGAGACTTGTCACCCAGCTTCCAAGGAACACCAAAGGCTGTTTTCAAGGAGAGATCTTTGATGGACTGTGTGAAAGCCCCTTGTGCGCCTGTTGCATAGGGGTAAATATTGGGGACACATTAACGGGGACTCAGAACAGATGACGATTATAATGAGGGAGACATGTATATCAGACCGGGATTATTCTTGTTAACACATATTGTGGGGAGGAGATACTTCACTTACGATGGAGGAGGCACATATAATACTTGGAAGGGTTATACAAAGTTCGTTACAAGATGATGATAAAAACACATTCACCTTTTCTGATGAAAGGAATGACGATACAAGACAACAGTCACAAACATAGTTGCTGTCTTTATTATACAACCGGCCGAGTAGTGGTGTCAGGAATTCAAACTTGGCCTTTTGGCCAAGATCAAAGTGTAGCATCTGTTCCGGCAGATGCTGCAAGCTATGACTAGCTATGACTAGCAAAGACCAGATGTGGGGGCAACCCCACATGCCTGACCTTTAACCAGCTCCCATTTCCCACCTCTCGGGAGCTGGTCCCCTTTTTCCCTTCCCCCTCCCTTCACTCCTCACATTAAAAATTGGCCTTGTGACTAATTTTCTCGGTGGGGGAGCAAATAAATACCATCTGTTCCGGCAGATACTGCAAGCAAAGACCATATGTGTGGGCAACCTCACATATAAGACCTTGGTCAATGTAGGGGCAACCCTTCATACCAATTGTCACTATCCAACTCCCCTACTCCCCGGGGAGTTGGTCCCCATTTCCCCTTCACTCCTCACATTAAAAATCGGCCTTGTGCCTAATTTGCTCGGTGGGGGAGCAAATAAATACCATCTGTTCTTCAGATGCTGCACTTCATTTTCTTGTTCTCTTTCGGTGGAGGAGAAATCCTTCACGACTGAGACAATTTTTATTTTTGTACCTTTTCTCCACGTTAAAAAACGACCCTGGTGTCTAACTCTGTCCCGTGGGGAGGCATAGTAAATAGGTACATGGTTCACCTCCCTCCGCTTCTAAGGGGCTCTCCTCTAGATCTCTCCTAACTGACTCTCTCTTATCAACTTCCTAACGTCGAACCCTCAGATTTCTATATTGAGAAATCTCCTTTGTTTATGACGTCAGAAGTGAAATGTCGACCAACGTGACTATATCACGTTTTCTACACATGTCCGTCCAACACACTTTTGGCAAACAAAGTATCCTCAGTTCTATTTCTAACTTTTTTAAACAATATATTTCAACTCGCATTGTGCATTCTTTTAGCTGACATGTTTAATATTCAGATTTCTCAAAGAATGGACAATCGACTCTTTTTCTGACATTAATATTAATTAGCTATTCTTATAGAATTAACGATGGACTGAAATCCTAACATTCCATTTTCCATTATCTTTAACACTTGCTTACAGGGTTCGATTCTAGCCTTTTCCTAATATCATTTTCACTTATCTAGTATGTTTTTTTTTACTTATATGAGAAGAGGACAGCCCTTTCATGTAATAGCAAGGAAGCAAAGAAAAGTAAAGAATTCGACGCATTTGATTTTAATTGAAACTACAGACATTTATTTACTTATATGAGAAGGGGACAGCTCTTTCATATAACACGCGAATAATAACAATAATACTAATAAAAACAATAATAACAACACTAATAATAACAAATACAATAATAATAACAATCATTACAATAACAATAATAATAATAAAAATAATAATAACAGTAATAATAGCAATAATAATAATAATCACAATAATCACAATAATAATAGCAATAACAATAATAATAACAATAATAATAATAATAATAACAATAATCACAATAATAATAATAATACTAATAATAACAATAATAATAACAATAATAACAATAATAATAATAACAATAATAATAACAATAACAACAATAATGATAATAACAATAATAATAATAAGTGCGCACTACTAGTTATATTAAAGGGAAAACTGGAAACGACAGAAGGCATGGAACTACCCAACCAAACAGAAATGAGGGCACTAGGAAAACAAGACGACTATAAATACTTGGGAATTCTGGAAGCGGACACCATCAGAACAATAGAAATGAAAGAGAAAATTGGAAAGGAATACCTCAGGAGAACGAGAAAACTCCTGGAAACTTAATTATATAGTAGAAACATAATAAATGGTATAAATACATGCGCAGTGTCACTAGTGAGATACTCTGGACCGTTTATAGGATGGACAAAAGAAGAACTGAGACAGCTCGATCAGAAAACCCGGAAACCCATGACCATACATAATGCACTACACCCAAAAGACGATATTGACAGACTTTACGTGAAAAGGAAAGACGGCGGGAGAAGACTGATCTGTATAGAAGACTGTGTGAAGGACACGAAAAAAGTACTAGAAAAATACATAATGCAAAGCACTGAAAGGATAATCATGGCAGCGAGAGACACGGAGAAAATCAACAAAACAGAAAACAGAGAGATAAAGGAAAAAACTTGAAAAGAGAAATGGGAAGAGAAACAACTCCACGGAAGACTCATAAGAATGACAAAAGATGAGAATAACGAAAACACCTGGACATGGATGCGAAAAGGACATATGAACCGGGAAACTGAATCCCTAATAACTGCAGCACAAGATAACTCGATAAGAACCAACCATATCAAAGCAAGGATCGATAAAACACAAGAAAACAGCAAATGCAGACTCTGTGGACAAAGAGACGAAACGATAAACCATATAGTAAGTGAATGCAGCAAACTGGCCCAAAAGGAATACAAAAAAAGGCATGACCAAGTGGGGAGGGCGGTGCACTGGGAATTGTGCAAACAACTGCATTTTGAGCGTACAGACAAATGAGGCAAGCATAAACCCGCAACAGCACTCGAAAACGAGAACCACAAAATCCTATGGGACATGGATATACAGACGGAAAACCCCATCCACGCAAGAAGACCAGATGTCGTAATAATTAACAAGAAAGAGAAATCCTGTCAAATCGTAGACTTTGCTGTCCCAGCTGACCACAGGGTGAGTATGAAAGAAAAGGAGAAACTAAGCAAATACACAGAGCTAGCTAGAGAGTTAAAATGGATTTGGATGATGAAGAAAATCCAAATAGTACCGAAAATAGTAGGAGCACTAGGAACAATTCCGAAAAACCTGGAAAAAAGAATGGCAGAAATTGGAATCAGAGGAATAGCTGCAAAAATACAACGCCTAACGATAATGAAAACGGCTGAAATATTAAGGAAACCCCTTGAATGCGGAGAATAACGCAAGACAATATAACGGAGAAGCGTTACGCCAAAGCTGCAGATCTACATGTTCTACACCCCTATCATGCATCCCCTCCACTGTTTCACCACCGTTCCCCCCAATAGAAAAGTGATACCAAAGAACCGAGAAGGGTCAAGGAGGATGGAACAAGTGTGAAGAGAACTGGGATGTTGGGGAGGCTTAGCGCCACTCAAATTCCAGTATAAATCAATGACCACTGCCAGCGAGAAATCAATGGTAAGAGGCTGTTGCGATGATGCAAATTTATTTGCAAATGCTACCGAAGGAGGAGGGGAGAGCTGGACGTCTGGGGAGACTTGTTGTCACTCAGCTTCCAGAGAACACCACAGGTCTCCAATCAGATCGTTTGTTGACTTGTGTGAAAGCTCCATGTGAACGAATAATAATAATAATAATAATAATAATAATAATAATAATAATAATAATAATAATAATAATAATAAGTGCGAAAGTGAAGAGAGAGCTAAACAGTTCAGAGAGAATAGGTTGTGTAATCTGGACCAGAAGGAGTTAATAGACGGCCAAATAAAGAATCTGAAGTGTTAAAGCCAGAAAGTTGTGGAGTTTAAAAACGGAGCATAATAGAAGTGCTTTGTGGCGGAATGAAATACATTGTAAATTAAAGCAACATCAAGATGTGGTGAACGGGAACAAGGAGGAGGTGAAAAAAACAATGTAAGATAATTTCAAATTGGAAAGCTATCAAACCAGATGGTTTGCAGGTGGATTAAAAAGAAATAAGAAGCTTTACATAGAAGCTTTACATAGAAGCTTTGCATAGAAGGATTGCATCTCAATTGAATTTTGACAGGAGATGTACTTCCTAAATTGAGCACGCGTGGAAGAACAATGCTCTCCCAGAAGGATATTTCAAAGGGCACTGCGGCTGATAATTATCGGCCCATCACCTGCCTGTCACTGATGTGGAAACTGCGGACAGGCATTTTGGCAGATGAGATTTACAAATACTTGGAACAGCAAGAGTAGGATAAGTTGCCTATTGATATGGCAATACTTCGGGATTATAAGAGAATATTCACAAATCTATGTGTCATAGATAGATTACCGCAAAGCATATGGTCTGGTGCCATATAGCTGGATTTATGAAGATATGAAAATATTTCGAATAGAGGCGAATGTACGAGATTTATTGGAAAGAAGCATGAAACAATTGAAAGTGGTATTAACAGCAAACGAACATCTTTCAGCTTCTCGCCATTGTTCATTCTTTGTGTATGATTACAGGTAATAGACCAATGAACTTATACAAGAAACAAGACCAGATAACATATACTGTTAATTTACAAAGACGAATGACAAAACACATTACCTTGCGGTTGAATAGACGAACAAGCAGGCTTACAAACAACATGACAGGTATTCGATGCCTTCAGATTTCGACATTTTTCTCCCTTTCTGCCTCGCTTCCGAAAGGGGCCTAGCTAACTCAACTCTGCCAATTGTAACTGTTAACTCCGAACACTTCTGACTGCCTCTTACTAACTCTCCTTAATGACTGACTGACTCTAACTTCACTAAATATATTGTTAACTATCTTTCTTTGTGACGTCAGATCGTGCTCAGACATGTGAATGTCTCCTCACGGGGATTTACATATCACATATATTTACAACACACTTTTGGAAACACAAACTTCATTTACATTGTCCGATAAGTTGTATAGTTATTTCTAACACAATAGACAATGCTCCTCATTACTATCATCGTATTTAAATTGCAATATGTATTTTTTTTAAACTTTTGATTACTAGGTTAGATTGTAGCTTTTATCTTTAATAAATAATAGCGAGACCTGTGGAAATTCCACAGGGGCGGATTCATATGTAATATATTGATGTTGGCATTCTGTAGATCTACAGCGTAAATAGAGACGCTCTGATATTATTGTATCTATTTTGTTAAAACTGCAAAAGTATTTATCCAAGTTAACAGGGACGCCCGATATTGCCAGGTTGTAAAATACGCTTAAATATGATATTTTTATTCTTGCAAATTTCGTATATATTATTATAGAGTTAATGTTCTATCGATTTTTATATATTATAAAGCTGCGATTTCAAAAATGAAAAAATATCTATATGACATGAGTTCATCAGCTTGAATCGAAACTGAATCCCAAACTTATATATATATATATATATATATATATATATATATATATGTATATATATTTATATATATAATATATATATATATGTAATATATATATATATAAATATATATATATATAAGTTTAGTTCCTTCAGCTATAATCGAAACCGCAACCAAAATTGATGAATAATTCTTGATAAAATTATTATAAAAAATACGTAATTAAGGTGCTAGTAACTAAAGTTGAAATCGAAACTTAAACTTATGAAGAATTCTTGATAAAATTAACTAAAAAAAAAATTGTTGGAGTTTCCTGAGCTATAATCGAAACCGAAACCAAAACTTATGAGGAATTTTTGGAAAAAATATTTATAAAAGAAATAGATGGCTTAAGTGCGATCGGCTATAATCGAAACTGAAACCAAAATTTTGAAGAATTTTTAGTTTAATTATTAAAAAAAATTAAAATGATTTGAATTCCTTCAGCTATAATCGAAACCGAAACCAAAACTTATGAAAACTTGATAAAATTATTATAAAAAAAATACATTATTAAGGTGCTATCAGCTAAAGTCGCAAACGAAACTTAACCTTATGAACAATTCTTCATAAAATTATTTAAAAAAAGTAGATTATTGGAGTGCCATTATCTATAATCGAAACCGAAGCCAAAACTTATGAGGAATTCTTGGTAATATTTTTTATAAAAAAAATAGATGACTTAAGTGCGATCGGCTATAATTCGAAACTGAAACCATAATTATGAATAATTCTTAGTAAATTTATTTATAAAAAAAATATATGCCTTGAGTATCATCAGCTATAAAATTATGAATAATTCTTGGTAAAATTATTTATGACAATAAATGAAAGTACATAACAAACGACCCGGATGTAAGCATGATAGATAAAATAACACACACGTTATCGTATTAATATATCGATTATGTTCGATCCTATTTACTTTGCATTCGGTATTGGACAACTTCCTTTTATTTTATGAGAGGATCACACACTTAGCAAAGATCAAAGCCCAAAAGCTATTCGAGGATAACGGTTAATGAGCGTATAGCAGTCATCGAAACAACAGAGTAGTAATCGTTATTCGTGGAATTTAATATAATTTAATTATTTAAGAGAACGGCTCAAGAAGAATTTGTTTACATTGGACTTGAAGACGACCACATTGTAGTTAGCTGGAAAGAAGGCCAGCGGAACAGAGTAAAAGTATCACCCGGTTCCTTATAATATTTTATTACTGTATTTGGGCCTATGAACGTTTCCATTTTAAAATAGGGGGTTATTTTACTACATAAATTAAAATGATCACCTGCTTCGTGACCACATTTTATTATTGTATTTGTTCCAATTCACGTTGCCATTTTAAATAAGGGTTTATTTTACTACATTAAAAAAATGTGGTGGTAGGCAGGCAGGCTCGAAACCGTAACGCGAAGGAGGAATAAAACGTGAAAAAAAACGTGACGTTTCTGCTATTGCGTCCATCGTCAAACCAGAAGTGGTGAAGGTTTAAATTAAGGCTAGTACATCGAAAAGAGCAGATGACTTTTGAAAATATTAGCGAAAAAAGCGACCCCTCCTTGTAGAAAAGTGGCCAGTTGAGGGTGAAGGAATTAATTTTTTTAGCAAACTTTTCGATATTTGTTGTCCGGAGCACGGGCTTCAAACGATACCGATCTCGTGAAAATCCGTTGCCTATATCGAAAGTTTTTGACATACATACATACATACATACATTTTAACAGACAGGTGAGATTTATATTATAGATAAGTTATTTATTTTCTATTTTTCTCAACAAATGGGAAAACTTCTCTCTCTATTTTTTAAACTCGCATGAATTTTACCCCCCCCCCCGTTTGATTAGACTTTTTAAAATCCTGTCTCAGAGAAAGAAAGTTGTATTTACTGCATCAGCCAATATGTTTCAAGAATACGTCATGCCTGGACGGATCGTGACTTTGTAGAAATCGATAGGATACTGGTAGGCAAGAGAAGTTTTCTAGCCCGATAGAGAGAGCATATCTTTGTTAAAACATACTTGGCTCTATCTTGTGTGCAATTACGCAAAAAAGGTAACCTATCTAAGCACGGATATTGCTGTTATACAGCTAGAAGATTGCTAATTGCAGCTAACGGTTTCACTCACCGGAGTGCTCGACCCACAAACAGATTAGCATGGATATACGAGTATACGTTGATATTCCGTATCATATGCTGATAAGGATATTTATTTTCTTGCCTTGGATATATACAAATCAGATTAAATGCGATACGACGAATGAGATAGAAACCATTCAAGTTTGAAATAAATGGAAGATTTTTAAGGAATTTTTTAAAAAAATGTCTTTTTTGGTCTTTCTTTCAGAAAAGATTGGAGGAGATAAGATTTTTTGTGATGATGATGATGATGAATATGATGACGACGACGACGACGACGATGATGATGATGATGATGATGATGATGATGATGATGATGATGATGGAAATATGGTGCCTAGGCGAACGGGCCGTGGTTGATTTAGTTTGGTTGTTTGTTTGTTTTTTTGTTTGTTTTTTTACGGCATATCAACAACACGGATAAAAAGTATTGAACCCTGTCCAGGAGCAATCCTGGACAGGGTTCAAAAGAGAGTCACCAACCACCAAACTTATATATATATATATATATATATATATATATATATATATATATATATATAAGACTATATGCATAAGACTAGCAGATGCACCAGCCTAGATATGGCAACAATACTCCATGCCTGGGCGAATGGTGGCCTTATAGGAGCAATCCTGGGCAGGGTTCAAAAGAGAATCACTAACGTGATAACCTGTCATTTAAGCTTCATTCAACCTCTATCTCATCGACGAAATGTTGCATCCCTCTGCATGTTTTGCAAGTATTTTAATGGTGGGTGCTCCAACGAACTACAAGCTCTTGTATCCTCCCGACATAAATACTTCCGACGAACCCGGCAAGCAGCAAAGCCCCACCTCTACAAATTAAAGATCTCTAAACTAAAAGTTTCTTTCCCAGAACTACTAGACTCTGGAACACCCTTCCGGGCCCCTGCTTCCCCAACTGTACTGACATGCAGAAGTTCAAGTGTAATGCAACAGACGTTTTGCTGCTATACTCCCTGCATAGTATCCTTGCAACCGTATGCCCCTACATCAAAGTGGCACTGTGCCTTGCTTGTGAAATAATAATAATCATAATAATTGACGGACATCCGGTAATTTCGGTGCAAATTTTTATGTTCCAAGTTCTTTATATTTTCAAATATTTGTTCATGCTGTTTGGTTTGGTTGTTTTGTTTTACGACTTATCAACCTTTTTCAGGTTATATGGAGGATTTTTTTAAACAAGTACGGTATCTCAGTTGTGTCCAAGAACTGGATTTGACGGAACATTGCATTAAGCTTTTATTTGGCAGCCGATATCCATTGTTCTTAAAGAGTCTTTTATTAAAGTGGCTATAAATAGTTTCTCATTTTTTTTATTCAAATGTTCGAACAAGCAGGCAAATTCCAAATATAAAGCTCAATTATTATTAGAATTTTGAAGGGACCACATTTTTTTCTGTAAGAAAATGGCAGTCATCCTGTGTATTAAACTAGCAGGGTTATTCAACGTTGTCTGGGACAATAAACACTAAATAGAAAGAGATATAATTGTAGATAAAAAATAGAAAAGAACTTCAACTCCTTTTTTTCTTTTGTTGTTGTTGTTGTACAAAGACATTTATTTCCTCAGTCTCCCGTCACGCATGACTTCTCGTTGCATCTGGGACGTCTTTCACGTGATCGTCTGCTCGGACGTACTCACGAACATCATCCACGTCTCTAAAGTGATTGTCTTCTCAAATGGTCTCCTTCCTCTTTATTGGGTTTTTTTTTTCCTTACCGTGACATTATTTCGGTCTCGACTCGGTATTTGCATTTAGCCGTCTGCGCCTGCTATAGAAAAGTATCAACTAGAAAGCTGTGCGGCAAGGGAGACAGAATGAAGCTGAATATGATTGTCGGTTCAGGTTTACCGAACAAAAGACCGATATTTTTATAGGCAGTTTTAGTATGATTGTGCATCTCTCAAAAAAATTGTTTACGGACAATCTTGTATTTGTGACAGTTAGGAGTGATTTACGGACTATCTTGGATTTACAACAATTAGGGACAGAGTTCGATTGACGACAATTACGAGTATGACATAGTCGATGACAGACCGTGGTTTGGCCGAGATCGGAAAATACTTAAGACGTTAAAATGAGGAAATGAATTGATCAACAGACGACAAGGAGGACTCGACACACATTTTCCAGCATACCCGGAAAACTCGTACCCGGAAAACTCGTTCCTTTTTGCAAAGTAGGAAAACTGGTCCATTATTGAATAAATATCGATTGAAAACACATTTTATGACCATTCTTGAAGATAGTGTTTATAAAAGAGACTCTACCCCCCCCCATAATATTTTAAAAAAATATTTTTACTTGTTTATTGTTATTTTACAAAATGAATAAATAAAATAAACCACTAACAATTTAGCCAGCTAGGTAGAAAATTTGAATTGGGGGGGGGGGTAAATTTTATTCATACTTCTATTTCTTGCTTGTTTTTATTTTATTTTTATTTCATTTTATTTAAAAAAAAATTTTGTTATTTTCTCAACTAAATATTATTTTGATGTTAAATTATTTTTTCATACATATTCAAATAATGCTTTCGTCCTCCCCCTTTTTTGGCCCCAAATATTATCTTCAAAAGGTTTAAAAGATTCAATAAACTAAAGAAAACCTTTTGCGCATGCGCTTTGGGGGAGCAATCACTAAATAAAAACACCGTTTACGCAGAGTGCACATTCCCCGTGAAGTACAAAATGTTCTAAATAAAATATTTGTTTGATTATTTGATAATAGAAGAAATGTTTTCTTTTTGTTTGTTTGTTTGTTTGTTTGTTTGTTTGTTTCGTAATAACACAAGAAATGTTAAAACTAAAGGATGATTTTTATAAATATACTAGCTGTACTCTGCCACGCGTTGCTGTGGCTCCAATAGGCGCAATGGAAAAAGTTCCAAAATGAGAAAAAGCATGTTTCTTATAGGTTTAATTTTCCATTTTGCATGGGTACACAGTTTTTGTTGTTCCATTTTCTTAGCTGATATAGAGAATTTCTGGTTTGGTAACTCTTGAATACGTAACATAAATTGTCCATGTGAAAAAACAAAGCTTGGATTGGTTTATATTTCACAACATGATAATTAGTACACCAAATTTCAGTTGCAATACATGCGGTGGCATCCCTGGCAAATATAGCTGTTGGATAATTAACCACTTTATCTGCTTTCACAACAGTGTCGATGGATTTGTATTTGACTACCTCACTTTGAATTTTACATTGAATAATAGCGTTAAGTTCATGGGCGTCTTTGTATTGACCTGCAAGAATAGCTCATTCACTCAGTCAAATGGAATTCTTATAATTTGAATATCTGCAAAAACCTTTTAAACTAACTGTTCTTTTGATGAAATAAAATTACAGAAGTTAAAAGTCAAAGAATTTTGCCCTTAACTCTGATCAGCTGGCACTTTTTCGTACCCAATTTCCCACAAGTGATGCAAAAAATTTTGTGCGGATCGAACAGTCTGCAACTGGACATACATATTTTGAGTTAAGTTTAATGTCTTCACATGGAACAAAAAAGTAGAGTATTTGAGGCAAGCATTTATTTCATCTGCTGATAGTGATTGAAGAATAACAGGTAACATTTGTCTGAAATCTCCTGCAAGCAATATTACTGCATTTCCAAATGGTCTGACATTGCCACGGGAATCTTGCATGGATCAACCAAGAGCCTCAAGTGATTTTTTGCGTACCATTGTGCATTTATCCTAAACAATAAGTTTGCATTTCTGCAATATTTTTCCCCATATTGGATATTTTGCAGATGTCGAACATGAGATTTTTTAAAAATTGAATGTTTTAAAGTAGAATAAATAATTCTTCTACTTGGCAGCAAGGTCGCGGGTAGTCCTCATGCAGCAAGGGCTAAGGCTATGTCATTTTGTTACAAAATAGCTGCCAAAATCAATTTAATTAGAAAGGTTTTACCAGTTACTTCTGGTGCTGTTCAAGGTAGCAGTAATTTCCAAATAACTTCTATTCTCACAGTCAGTAAATTAGGTGACTAAAATAGGATTTATCCATGTTTTGACAATGCCTTATTCACTGTAATTAATTTAGGAGACTAAAATAGGATGAGGGATTAGAGATGGACAGATAGAGAGGAAGATATAAAGATAGAAAAGAGAAAGTGGGATGAAAATAGAGAAAGAGAAGGAGATAGAGAGATAAAGGGATTGATAGATAAAGAGAGGGGGGAGAGTTAGAAACAGAGAGGGATGAGACAGAGGAAAGGATAGAGGTAGAGGGAGTTAGAGAGAGAAAGGGGCTCAAAGAGAGATGGAGAGGGTGATATAGAGAGAAAGATAGATTTAGAGAGGGAAAGAGAGAGATGGATAGAGAAAGAGATATTAAGAGAGCAAGAGAAAGGGGGAGAGAAACAGGTGAACTACACTTCACCGTTTTTTCCTCGTTCAGTAGAGAAGAAATCTTTCGAGACTGAGGCAATTTTAATTTGGTGTTACTATCCAGAGTAACCCTTTTTTTGGGGGGGGGCTAGATTTTCCACGCATTAGAAACCAACCGGGTTATTTGTACTTTCACCTAACAAATTAATAAAAGAAAAAGATTTTGTAAAATTTGAATTTAACATGAAAATACTATTTTAAAAAATAGCACGATAACATAAGTGCATAAGTGCCACTTTATGTACTCCTTGGGCGTTGAGTTCCATGGCGACCAGCATAATTATTCAATGGTCGCTCCCTTAGACCCCTCCCGCAGTCAAGGCTAATGCATGCGCACGTAACATTTTTTTATTTATTGAGGTTGGCTTAGTAACTAAACGATTTATTGATAATTTCGTAACACTTAAACGCATGCTGGAAGATTTAAATTGGTTAATTATTGTTGTAATGAAAAAAAAAGTTTCATTCAACACAAAATCAAAAACACATATTAATGATAAATGATTTATTATTCTATTCATTGAAATTTAATAATTTTTAGATAAAAGAAGTAAAAAAAAGTTAATAAAAAAATAGTTGCTTATGTGCGCATGTAAAAAATTTTGTAAAAGTGAGAAATTATTTTAATCATTTAAAAAACTTGTCTTATTTTTTTGTGTTATTTTTAGATAAGGTCCACCTTATAATCACCCCAACATCCTCATCTTAAGAACAGCTTCCGGAATAAACACCACTTTTGGAGGGGGGGGGGCTATTTGCAAAATTTAACTGATATTTGTTGTCAGTATAGCCACCCGAAAATACTATTAAAAAAAGGGGAGGGGTTCAGTGCCCGTTGCAGAGAAGTAGATTTATTTATCAATGAAAGTTTCGAGGAAGTAAATTTATTTATCAATAAAAGTCGTCATTTAAAAAAGAAAATTGTGGAGGTGGACCTAAATGTAAATATTTACCAAAAAAACTATCCCGAAGTTTATTACAAAAACGTTTTGTTTTCGCACTATTCAACAATTTGTTCATCCGCGCATGTAAAATTAAAAAATATTTGTAAAAGTGAGAAGTTATCAGTAAATGATTTAGTTTGTTTTTTTTTATTTATTTTTTTATTTTTTTACATTAGGTCCACCTCCACAAATGTTAAGAACGGCTTTCAGAATAAACGCCCTCAACCTCTCCATGTTAACAACGGATTTCGGAATAAACACCATTGGGGGGTTGTCAACATACCCATCCGCAAATACTATTAAAAAAAAGTCGTCATTTAAAAAGAAATTTAAAATCAAATGTTTGTAAAAGTGAGAAATTATTAATAAATGTTTAGTAACATTTTTCGGTGCTAATACAGAGAGTGATCCGCACTATTTTTTAAATCGTATTTCCACGTTTAATTAAAGTTTTATGTTTTTTTTTTATTCAATTGCAAGGTTAAAGTAAAGAATAGGTACAAAACACCATCCCCTCCCCATGTTAAGAATGGCTTTTTAAATAATAACGTTATTATTTCAACACGGATCACTCTCTGCATGAGTACCCATTTTTCTTTTAATATTCATACAAAGTAAAACTTCTTTTCAAAATAAATAAATGAATGTTTGTAAATGTGGCAAATAATCGTTTAGTTACGGTAACGTCAGTAAATAAAAGATGTTACGTGCGGGGTGGGATGGAGACTAAGGGAGCGACTATTATTTTTTTCTGCTGGTCGCCATGGAATTCAACGCCCAATGAGTACCAAATTGTAATTTTTTTTTTGTCAAATAAATAAATTTCAAGCAATTTTTACAATAAATAATAGATAGCAACTTCGTTAATTTTACGACTCGCCCCAGCATATTGTAAACACCCTAACTTCCATATGTTAAAACGGCTTTCGGAATGAACACCCCCCCAATCTCCCCATATTAAGAACGGCTTTCGAGGTTTATGGAAGGGCGTGTTTTTTTTTAACATGGGGAGGTTAGGGTGTTTATAATACGTTGAGGCATGTCGTAAAAATGAAACAGTTTAGAAAAATTTAAAACAAACTTTTTTATGTAAACAAAAAAAGAAAAGAAATTAAACAATTAAAACGTAATGTTTCATGAGTGAAAAGCCTTAACATAAATAAAGGTATTTAAAATTTAAAAATTGGTAAGTACATAAATTAATTTAAATTTTTAAAGATGGGATTTTTTGTGCTAATGCAGAGAGTGATCCGCGCTATTTTTTAAATCGTATTTCCGCGTTTAATTAAAGTTTTATATGTTTTATTCAATTGTAAGGTTAAAGTACAGGATAGGTACAAAACATCCTCCCTTCCCCATGTTAAGAATGTTTTTTTTAATAATAACGTTATTATTTCAGCACGGATCACTGTCTGCATGAGTAACCTTTTTTTTACTTATCTTGTAATTCGAGAGTAGTTGAAACGGAAGTTACCAGAAATATTATTGAGCAGTCTCGCAGAAACGACTTCGAAAAATATTTATATTTTAATTAATATTTTTATAATTCGCAATGTAAAATTATTTTAATAACATGCAAACATTCGTTGACGTTACAGATAAATTTTCTGAAAATTTCAATTAAATTGGTAACGTAGAAATATGGTTTTATTCACTTTTAACGAACCAAAATTACATTTATATATATATATATAGATGGTATCGTTTTTCGTGTCTTCCGTACGGTTTCGTTACATAATCAACCGTATCCACTTCCGGCAGCTTGATTTTTTTTTCCGAGCAGTGATCTTGGACATTGCCTAAAAATACACATTTTTTTTTGGTGGGGGGGCTCGATTTAAAACTATATCTACCTCAGTATTTTCTTTAATTGTTTATTTTTGAGTGATTATCGAGCCTCTTAAGACGTGTCATGTCGGACATGTTTTTGTTCAATAGTAAAACTCGACATTACTTGTTTTTTTTTACAAAATAAACTCTTTAAAATAAGTTGAACCACCAAAACTTTCGAAGCTAGATAGAAAACGATCACTTAGAAAAATCAATTTAATAATTAAATTTTATTTTTTTTTAAACAACACTAAATAAGTACAAAAAAATTCTTTTTTAATTATGGGATGTTTATTATCTTTGAAAGACAATATTTTCTTTAAGAACGGTCATAACATGTGTTTTCAATCGATATTTATTCAATAAGGGACCAGTTTTCCTACCTTCCAAAAAGGGTCGTATTTTCCGGGTACGGGTTTTCCGGATACGGGTTTTCCGGGTACGAGTTTTCCTAAATTCATATATATGTATATATACAAGCTTATCATTATGGCATCGTCCTTGCGAGTATAAAATTCCTACTTGTGAGACGTCGGCTTGGGTTATAGCTGGTTTGCTACCATGCCCTTGCTCGGTATGACGTAGCTTCATTCCACTGTCGGATCTATGTCGCAGGTTGCTTGATCTGTGCAAGTCAAGAGACATTCTTGTGTGTGAAGCGTTTTGCTCAGTTGGAAAAGTGCTCGCCTAGCATGCAAGAGGCTGAGGTTTCTAATCCCGAGTTCGGATGTGTCTAACTGGTAGGTACGGGCAAAATGAATGCCGATGCTTAAAATGTATAAACATTTGGACCCCCCCCTTTACTTCAAAAAATCACCAAAAATCAGGAAATTAACCAACTTAAATGAAATTTTCAGTATTTATTAATAATCGCGGAATATAATGAACTAATTATTTTTATTCAAATCTTAGTGGAAATGTCTTATTTTGTTTTAACAAAAAATACCTTTACTAAAGTTATGGTTTTCGGTAGTAAATAATAAACAATAATTTATTTTTGCTTTTTTTACATGAATAGAGCATCATAATTTGTAAGAATAAAAATAAGATAAACTAATTTTTACAGGAACATTACGAAAAAAGCCCCTAAATCTTTAGTAATGAATTCGATATAACTCGAAGAAAAAGTAATTTCTCGAACTACCGATATTATCATTGAATTAAGCATTGTTTATTTTATATTTTCACACAAAAAAATATAATGGCAAAAAATATTTCTACTTTTTTTTTTAAATTAAGGTTTCACATAATTTTTATATGCAAGATTTTAACAATTTCCTTGCTCGAAAGAATGTGAAACTTTCAGCGTAACATGTTTTATATAATATTCAACAATGATTAAAAAAAATTAATTTAAAAACAGGAACATAGAAAAATTATTAAATTAACAAATTGAAAAGTTATACAAATGTTCAGAATAGGAATGTATGGATGGGGAAAATACCACATTACTTCCTCCCTTTTGACGTCATGATCACAGTCTTTCGACTGGCTGAAATTTTGGGCCTTCGTATATTGCGTATTTAAAAAAAAAACTTTAGTTTGTTGCGTATTACGAACCGCAAAATCACTCGGTTTATGTTTTGTACAAACAAGGTGTCTTTTTTATTTAATTCAGTATCTTAGGACTTTACTAATTATCGTTGAAACAGACCCAGAAAACTAACATTTATCTTTTAAAGGATTGTTGCAATGAATTTATTTAACTTTAAAATTTAACTGAATTAAGTAGCTCGCTGTGAAAACATTTTTCATAACTTTTTTTTTTTCACGTATACAAATAGTTTTTCCTTTTGGAAATTAAGTTTAGTCCTTAATCTTTCAAATACAATCAAAAAGTAGTCGGAAACTTACAAAACAATTATGATAAATCGGCTTTCAAAACTAGGTCCCCCTATTTTTGTCCGTCCATTTTTGCCCGTACCTACTAACAGATGAGCCCAAATGAAGGCGAAACTCGAGTCTTGAACTTCCCGTTTGTTGGTTTTCTGGACTCCTGTGAGCTGCAACCTTGTCTGGCTGTATATATATATATATATATATATATATATATATATATATATATATATATATATATATATGTCATAATTCGGCTACAATCTATCTTTTCTTTACCAATGTGTCTATCACTTACTTTAAAAAAATGTCTGGAACGAAGAAGACATCAGTAACTAATACTGCTTCCGTAAGGATGCTCAAAAGATCCAATCTACACTCTGCGCGCGAATTCCAGAGTTGCTGTCAAAGACAATTAGGCGCCATTGTCGCGAAGACACATTCAAGATGGCGAGATGAAGTCGAGAGATTTAATGGCTTTCAATTTGTTTTTGAGCGATCACACGACCATCGTTTTACACTTGGACGACAAATTCATACTTCGTCATGCACTTGTCAACAATGTGTTAAGTACTCACGCACACGTATATACGTACACACACACATGCACACTAGAACTGCCGACTGTCATCATGACGGTTCTAGGTTCGATCCTCGGCTTGGGATAGGTGCTAGTCTAGCGGCACTGATGAGTTGTGACAACGAAACAGGACTGTATGTCGATGACTAAAATATATTTTATATAGCCCCCCACTTTGGGTTGAGCACTATCATAAATAATCTCACTCGCTACTTAATTTGGCTGAAAAATGCGAAGCTCGCGGTTTGTTTACACACAAACGTTTGAGCACTTTACGAGTGGCAGACGGATGTTTATTTAAATAGACATTCGGACAGATTAGTTGCGGGCATCGCTTCCGTGGTTAAGGGGGAGAACTGCCGACTGTCATCATGACGGTTCTAGGTTCGATCCTCGGCTTGGGATAGGTGCTAGTCTAGCGGCACTGATGAGTTGTGATACAACGAAACAGGACTGTATGTCGATGACTAAAATATATTTTATATATATATATATATATATATATATATATATATATATATATAAGTTTGGTGGTTAAATTTTAAATTCTGAAAAAACAACATTATTGAAAATCCCTGGATTAAGGAAATTAACATAACCCCTTCTATATATTCATTCTGTCAAACAATAAATTCTTAAATCGAATATATGTGTCTATCTGTTGTTTTGTCAGAATTTAAAGTTTAAACACCAAACTTTATATATATATATATATATATATATATATATATATATATATATATATATATATATATATATATATATATATATACATTTGTAATTAAAATTAACTTATATTAAATCCAGGTCAAGAAAACGAAACCTGTTATATATATATATATATATATATATATATATATATATATATATATATTAATTTAGTAAATATATATATATCTTAATTTAGTAAATATATATATATATATATATATATATATATAGCTTAATTTAGTAATTTAAATTTTATGATGTGAAATGTTGAATTTCAAATCTGCAATTGTTATTAAGTGCAAGACCAAGAATTACATTTCGATACGTATATTTCCTTAACCTATAGGTTTTCGATGTTTATCCATCTCCTCAGAAGAACACGATATTAGCAAACATTATAAATAGTTTATATCTAATTTACTAGAGGAAATAAACATAGAAAATGGATGCTTACAAGTAAGGGGAATTATATATTGGTTAAAAATGAAAAGGATATTGAACTTTATATCCAATAGCTTCTGAATCTGCGCTGCTTTATACCAGTGGCATGATGTTCATGGAAACAATGCCGAGATAAGCAGAGAGCACATACTGTACCTGGAAGTCCAAAATGGTCACCCATCTTGTACTGTTTGACACACCGGTTCCCGCCAGATCACCGGACTCCTCGTTGTTTTGCTCCGGTGATCTGGTGTGTGTTTGTGTGTGTGTGTGTGTGTGTGTGTGTATGTGTATACACAATAGCGTCCAAAACTAAGGGACACAATTTTAAAACCTAATATTTGTTAGAAATAACAACTGTGAAAAGGTGGAATTTTCACAACTGGTAGTCGTTATCACCCATAATAACATACTAAAATTTGAATCATTCGCAAAGAATAGAAAAAGATTTATAACAATTATTTATTTATTTTCAAAAAAAGAACGTCCAAAAGTAAGGGACAAAATTGAGAAAAACAATGTAAACAGCCAAAAAACAATAAAAATACATGTACAATCAATATTTAGTAAATGAGCCCTTGCTCTCAATGACAGCTGCACATCTTCGACTACAAGAACGAATCAGTTTTCAAGTGTAACGTGAACCGACACCTTGCTGCCCAAATCCCTACATAGTACCCCAGTAGTTGTTGCCCCTGATAGTAGCCCCCTACACCAAAGTGGCAATTTGCCTTGTTTGGGGTGAAAATGTAATAAAAAAAAAAAAAAAAAAAATCCTCGATACTAATTTAGACCATACTTCTTGAAGCATCACCCACAAAGCATCTGTGTTATTTGGGGTTTCTTTCTATATCTTCCACTCCTAATGTCTTCCAAAAATTTTCTATTGGATTTAAGTCAGGGCTTTGCAGTGGCCAATCCATAATTACGAAATCTTGCTCGCTAAGGTAACTCATTACCGCCTTTGCTTTGTAACATGGGGCATTATCTTGCATAAAGGTAGCCCTATCGAAACCTGAATTCTGTATGATTGGCACAACATGATCTTGAACAGTTTATAGTTTTTATAGATCTGCGCGTTTACATGAGTTTGTAACGTCTTACCTTGGCTAGAAAACATTCCAAATTCCATGACGCTTCCGCCCCCAAACTTGACAGTTTTCTTAGTACACTTTGCATTTAATCTTTCACTTATACGTCTCTTTATATTGTTTATTTTCCATCATTTCCAAATAAATTAAACTTGCTTTCATCACTAAAAAATACTTTTGCCTACTTTTCATATGTCCAAATTACATACCTATTTGCAAACTCTAATCTCTTCTTATTAATCTACGAACTAACAAGTGGTTTCTTCCCTGGGATTCGATTAAACAGCCCTATTTCTTGCAGTCGTCTAGAAGCAGTCTGTCTTGACAGATTAACACACGAGGTACTATTCATAACCCTTTTAATTCCTGTGCAAGACTTAAAACGGTCCTTTAATGACATTCGCTGCATTGTTCGATCTTCTCTTGCCGAAGTTTTGCTGGGTCTGCCGGTTTTAAAAGCACTATTTTGCCAGCATCATTGTAGGTTTTAAAATCACTATTTTGCCAGTATCATTGTAGGTTTTAAAAGCACTATTTTGCCAGTATCATTGTAGGTTTTAAAAGCACTATTTTGCCAGTATCATTGTAGGTTTTAAAAGCACTATTTTGCCAGTATCATTGTAGGTTTTAAAAGCACTATTTTGCCAGTATCATTGTAGGTTTTAAAAGCACTATTTTGCCAGTATCATTGTAGGTTTTAAAAGCACTATTTTGCCAGTATCATTGTAGGTTTTAAAAGCACTATTTTGCCAGTATCATTGTAGGTTTTAAAAGCACTATTTTGCCAGTATCATTGTAGGTTTTAAAAGCACTATTTTGCCAGTATCATTGTAGGTTTTAAAAGCACTATTTTGCCAGTATCATTGTAGGATTTTACAACCCTGCCTACAACATTGTTGGAACGTTTCACTTTCTCTGAAATCTCTGTAATGGTGTGCTTTTCCTTGTGTAGCTTCACAGTAGCTTGTCTCACAGAGTAATAAAGTTTTTGACGTTTCGCCATGATGCCGTCTGATGCAACGTTTACAAATGACTAAGTAAGACTTATTCTTCAGAGGAAATCAAAAAATTTGAATATAGCATACCGTTTACATTGTTTTTCTCAATTTTGTCCCTGACTTTTGGACGTTCATATTCTGAAAATAAATAAATAAATAATTGCTATAATTGTTTGCAAATGATTCAAATTTTTAGTATTTTATTATGGATGGTAACGACTATCAATTGTCAAAATTTTAGCTTTTTACAGTTGTTATTTGTAACAAGTATGAGATCTTAAAATATTTAATATCTTAAATTAAAAATGGTCAATTTTTACGACGTGGCTTAGCGTCGTTTAACCCCTAAAAAAATTAAGACATGCTTTTTTGTGGCCTAATACGTTTAAGCAGTCTTTATAAATTATATAAAAGAAGAAATTATATATATGTATATATTATATATCTTATAGAGAAAATCTGTTTCGCAGGCAATTAAACGCACTTGCTATGGTATAATTATTATAATAAATTCTGAGAAACACCGAATAAATTTTATAAACAAAAAAAAAAAAAACGGATGATGGATTTTGCTCACATGAAAAATTGGCCCTGTGTCTGACTAACTCTGCCCTCGTGGGGATGCAAGTAAATGAGGACATGAGTTTTAATTATTTTTCTCGGTAAATATGAAGAATCACTCCACCCTCGAAAATTCTTTTAAAATTACCACTTTTAAAGGTTTTCGGGGGCGCTAAACACGATAATAACGTTTTAAATTACGACAAATGAGTAGTTTCAAAGATATGAAGAAATGTTAGTTTTAAAAAAAGTGGGTGATCACTTTTCTATAATAATTTAACGTAAAGTGAGAACCCACTTTGTGATTATCATTTGGAGGGGGCTGTCGGTTTGTATTTTTCTATCTTTTTTGTGGAAGAGGATGTTCGATATAGAACTTGTATAGTTTTTCAACAGGTGCTTCTGCAGTGTAATTAACCGTTTTTACGTAAGTAACACACCAACATCAACCGAGCAGAAGAACCGTTTAATATTTCACAAAAATTCTGTTTACATTTAGTGGGAGGCGATATAGGGGCGGGACGGTCACAGCTTGTGGCCATAAAGTGGGTGCATTTCTTCATATCCTATAAACTACTTGTTTCCTGGAATTTTAAAGGTTAGTGCTAATTTTAAAAGATTTTCCAAGGGTGGAAAAAGTCCCGCACCAAAATGGGTGCCACAAAGTGGGTGCTCATTTTACCTTAAATTTTTATAGAAAAGTGACCTCACACTTTTTGAAACAAACATTTTATTTTTATATCTTGGAAACTACTCGTTCGCCGTAATTTTAAACGTTATTTTCGTTTTCAGTGCCCCAGAAAACCCCCCAAAAGTGGTAATTTTAAAATATTTTTTTAAGGGGGAGTCATTCTTCATATTTACCTTTTTTCTCTAACATATAAAAAAGGTTATAAAGAATGAGCGAAAAAAAAATTTCCTCCGAATTAAAAATAAAAATAATAATTCAGCTTAGAAGAATATTTAGAAATGAAAACAAATCTATTACAGAAAATATTTAATAACGCGCTCTGTTTAAACAATGTTTCAATTAAACTATCCCAGTTATTCCCCCTCTTGTATTCTGGTTTGAAAATTAAACGATTTCAGATCTTTTTTTTTACAAGGAAGTCACCACTTATCAAGGCCCGGAGGCCACTCGGGGATAAGGGTTATTGTGTGTACAGTAATCAATGGGATAATATCGTAGTAATCGTTAGTATTGGAGATTTGATAAAGTGTCTTACTTAAGGGAGCGATTCATCAGGAATTTGTTTATGTTGGACTTGAAGACATCCAAGTTGTAGTCAGGTGGGAAATAGGCAAATGGAAGAGAGTTCCACAGGAGTGCACTTCTAAGAAAGAAGCTTTGTTCATGGAATGTACGTTTTGATTTAGGCATAGATAAAGAGTGGGGAAAATTACTGACAGTGGTTTCAGCTAGACGGGTGTTTTTCGTGAAAGCGAGGCGGGATCAGAGATTGGAGCTCAGACGAGCGCCTCCCATGGAAGTAAGAATAAAACAAGACAGGTTCGCAACGTCCCTTCTGTGGGAGAGAGGCTGAACGGAAGAGAAAAGGGCACCCCCCCACTAGGCTTCGAAGTCTATTTTGTACTCTGTCAAGGCAGGATAGGCTGTTTTAGAAGGTCCTGACCAAATATGGCAGCAGTACTCTATCCTTGGACGTACTTAGCTTTTATATAGATAGAGAATTGCATCAGCGATAGAAAGAGCGGTAGAAAGATCCCACCATTTTTTCCAGCGAGCTTGGCAACAGTTTTGATGTACGTGTTCTATTTCAGATCAGGAGTAAAGATCAATCGCGAAGCTTTTTAAAACATGGAGCTTCCCCAAGACGACAGCCATCCATTTCAATTGATGCCAGATGGGGATCAAAGCGTTGATAATGTAAAGGTAGAAGCTTGGTTATAGATGCATTAAAATTAACCAGCCACCACTTCCCCCATTGTACCACGCGTTCAAGATCAGAGGAGAGAGAATCAAAGAGAACTTTCTCATTTACGGCCTTTGATATATTACCATAGATGGTCGGGTCATCAGCATAGATATCAATGAATGATTTAAGTATGTGTTTTGGGAGATCATTGATGTAGATCAGGAAGAGAGTTGGGCCCAGCATGGACCCTTGAGGGACATTAGCATTAATACTGTGGGATTCTGATTTCTGCCCATCAACCACTACTCTCATGAGCCGATCAGAGCGAAATGATTTAATAATTGAGAAAACATTTCCACTTATACCGTAGCTGGAAATCTTGTGAAGTAGGCCTTTATGCCATACCTTATCAAAGGCCTTTGATATGTCAAGAGCAATTGCCCTGGAAAGGAAGACTTTGTCGAGAGATTCACTAATCCTATGAGATATAACCGTTAGCACATCTGCTGTAGATCTGGCAGAACGGAAACCATATTGCATGTCAATAGGAAGGTTATTTCTGCTGAGGTGGTTGACTACTTCTTTATGTAATATGGATTCAAGCAACTTATTGATGACACACAGGAGACTTATTTATATATATAAATATATATATATATATATGAAATAAAAATTACAATTAAATTTACCAAATTGATTCAAGATGGTAAAATTTAAGTGTATTATAAATATTAAAGATTTAATATTTATAAAGTTATCTATATTTAAGGACTATCCACTTATCTAGTGTTTCCTTTGCAGATTAAATATGTTTTTAACTCATTTCTAAGTGGTTTTTAACATGTTTTATTAACTGTTTGCTCGTATATATATATATATATATATATATATATATATATATATATATATATATATATATATATATATATATATACGTCTTATTTTTTATTACCGTATCTTTCTGCTAAGTTACATTATTGTTTCGGCTACACGGCCGTTTTTTTTTGGCCGTCTGTAGCGTCCTCAGACTTTTACAGAAATGTTCGCTATTTTGGGATGAAAAAGTGAGAACGCTACAGACGGCTAAAAAAAAACGACCGTGTAGCCGAAACAATAATGTAACTTAACAGAAAGATACGGTAATAAAAAATAAAACGCATATTTGCTCTACAACAGTATTGAGCACTTTCTTCAGTTTTTATTAATTACCATCTCCACTATATATATATATATATATATATATATATATATATTCATATATATATATATATATATTTATATATATATATATATATATATATATATATATATGAGGACAAGTAAAAGAGGGAAAGAACAAAAAAGAAACATTCTCCTTTTCCAATGAGAAGCTTGTAGCCTCGAATTGCCATGTCCTAAAAAGGTTTCCTTTTCCTTCATTCTTTCTTTTACTTGTTCTTTATTGCAATAAGTTAAATCATATATAAATTAAAATTAGAATAAACTAAATAATTTAAAAAAATTATATATATATATATATATATATATATATATATATATATGGGCAAAATTATTTTTAGTTGATCTTTGACAACTAAATATTTTCCTTTATCCTCGAGTGGCCTCTTGGCCTTGATAAGTGGGGCATGCCTATGTAAAAAATAGAAAATCTAACCCCATATGACTTTTAGAACATGACATCTCCATTCTGTGAAGAGTATGTTCATCATAAAGATTTCTCTGTATATTTTAATAAGTGTAATTCTAAATATACAGCAATTTGTTTGTTGATACTTGAAAGTATAAACATTCTGTTATCTTCAAAAAAAAGTATGATGTTCTATTAAACTTCTGTTGTTTAAATAATTTAATTTTGTTCATGCATTTGGTGACTTCAATGTCCACCACAACAACTGGCTTGGATTTTCTACTGACACAGTCGCAGCTGGTAGCACAACACATAGCTTCTCTATATGTCATTCCCTATCACAGACGGTTACGTGTCCAACCCGCATCGAACGCATCGAAGCACAGAAACGCATCGAAGCACAGAAATTATGAACCCGTGACTTTTGGAAAATCTACAACAGTGTAGTAAATAATGGGCAATCAACAATTTCCCCACTATCCAACAATCATGAGGTTGTTTGCTCAGCAGCCGAGAAGGCTAACATGCTTGCCAGTCGGTTCGCTGCCAACTCCACACTGGACCCTGCAAACCACTCCCTCCCTGACTTTCCTTTGCAGACAGACGACACACTAGACGATCTGGATATAACCCCATCTCAGGTGCATGCCATCATAAAAAATCTTGACACGTCAAAAGCATGTGGACCTGATCTCATCCCGGCTGTGCTATTAAAAAAGTGTTCCGCCGAAGTAGCGCCGGTTCTCTCCAAACTTTACAACTGAGGCACTCCCGCATTTATATCATATTGTTTGGATGTACGACCATCGATGACAACCTGGATTTTTCTTTGATCTAAGAAGGATTTAATTATGTTAAAGATTCTTCTAGTGATACCGTATGATCTGATTTTCCTGAGAAGACCTTCGTGCCATACTCTGTCAAAAGCCTTAGATATATCTAGAGCTACCGCTCTACCCTCCCCTGCTTTGTGAAATGAATGGTATATACGCTCAGAGATTACAGTTAGGATGTCTGCCGTGGAACGGGCTTGTCTAAATCTGTATTTGTGGTCGGTCAGAAGTTTAGCATCTGTAAGGTGATGGACTAGAGCTTGGTTAATAATGGACTCAAATATTTTGGCGGAAAGTGGGAGGAGGCTAATGGGCCGGTAATTTACTTGGTCAGTTCTTTCACCAGAATTCTTGAAAACTGGTAGCACAGAAGCAGTTTTACAGCAGGCAGGAAAGCCAGATCCCTTAAGGCATTTGTTGTAAAGTTTGGAGAGAACCGCTGGAAAGTATCCTGTACCTCTACAAGGCCACCATTCGCCCATGTATTGAGTATTGTTGTCATATTTGGGCTGGTGCATCTGCTACTAGTCTCTCACTCCTAGACAGTGTTCAAAGACAGTCGCCAAACTAATAGGTCCTGAACTGTCATCTAAGCTTCAGCCTCTGTCTCATCGACGTAATGTCGCATCCCTCTGCATGTTCTACAAGTATTTCAATGGTGAATACTCTGACGAACTGCAAGCACTTGTGCCCCACTCGACGTAAATACCCCCGACAAACCCAGCAAGCAGCAAAATCCCACCCTTTCACAGTAGAGATCCCTAGATGTAAGAGGGCCTTCTACTCCAGTAGTTTCTTCCCCAGAACCGCTGGACTTTGGAATTCCCTTCCAAGTTCCTGCTTCCCCAACTGTACTGACATGCAGAAGTTCAAGTGTAACGTGAACCGACATCTTGCTGCCCAACTCCCCACATAGTACCCCTGTAGCTTATGTCCCTGATAGTAGCCCCCTACACCAAAGTGGCAATGTGCCTTGTTTGGGGTGAAAGTGTAATAATAATAATAATAATAATAATAAAACTTTATAAAAAATATGAAAAGATATTTTTCATTCAGTAGTGAGCCTTGGAAGATTGTCAATGAAAGAAATACAATCGGTAAAAGATAAGCGTTTCATTATTTCTAGTCGTCACCTTGAAAAATCACCCGCAAATGCGACTGTTTCACTCGCAATGTAGAACCCTTAATATACATACATATATATATATATATATATATATATATATATATATATATATATATATACTAATTTAAAAAATATATATGGCGATTAAGCTACACTGAATATTCGGCGTTTCATCCACTCTAGGACTCCTCAGGCTTATGCGCGAATTCTGTGGTTGTTTATCGTTTTTATATAACAACTATAAAACGTTTTTATATAAAAACTATAAAAACGATAAACAACCACAGAATTCGCACATAAGCCTGAGGAGTCCTAGAGTGGATGAAACGCCGAATATTCAGTGTAGCTTAATCGCCATATATATTTTATAAATTACTAACTAGCTCTACCTACGTATTAAGCACTTTTGAAGTAAATACTTAAAGTTTACGCATAAATCTATACTTTCGTATATCAATTTTATGTGAGTAAATTAAGTAGTTATATATATATATATATATATATATATATATATATATATATGATGCGAATAGGTTATCAAAAGTAAATCTTTAATAAAAACTTAATGAGATAGAAAAAGCCCAATGGTGTTAAGAGGAGCAATTTAATATAATAAGTATAAAAATGCATAATATATGTTACATATAATATTATAATAGTTCGTGTGTGCGTGTGTGTGTGCGTGTGTGTGTGCGTGCGCACGTGTGTGTGTGTGTGCGTGCGTGAGTCTGTGTATACAACTCCCAATGACCAAAGAAATATAAAGCCATATGTGTGTACACCTCTCCTGGTCAAGAAATATTAACGCCCAGCATATTTCTATCAACTGAGAATATATTTCATACGTAATTTCTATATATAGCATTCTTTAAACCACATCTACATTGATTGAGTTAAGGTCATGTCACAGTAAAGTAAATCTATTTAAATAATTAGCTCGGTTATATTACTTATTCGACATAATAGCTTCGTTTCAACTGTACTAATTAATTTTTTAAAATTTTTTAGTTTATTCAAATTTCAATTTATATTTGATTTAACTTATTTTATTTTCAATTTATATATGATTTAACTTATTACAATAAAGAACAAGTAAAAGAAAGAATGAAGGAAAAGAAATCCTTTTTAGGACATGCCAATTCTAAGCTACAAGTTTCTCATTGGAAAAGGAGAACACGGTAGAGAGAACCTACCTTTTTCGCAGCGTTTCTGGCAATGCTCTCAATGTAATTTTTCCAACTCATGTTTCCTGTGAACCTTAGGCCGAGGAGTTTAAAGGATTTGCTTTCAGATAAAGAATCTTTGGCCATTGCTATTGGTGGCAGAGAAGGTTTCTTGTAGTTATTGAAGGAAACGAGTTTAGTCTTAGCAGCATTGAATGTAACCATCTATTTTTGTCCCCCTTCTGCTACAGATTGGAGGTCTTTTTTCTTCTTTCCCTCTTTTACTTGTCCTCATATATATACAGGGTGTTCCAAAAGTCTTGGGCACATTCCAAGTCCGCATAACTGCTTGAATTGTGAATGGTAGTAAGATGAAAGCGGTGCCATTTTAAAGCTAAATGCATAAAGTTTTTTAGTAAGGCTATACCAAAATATACCAGATATACCAGATGTGTTTTTTAGTTCTAGAGATATTCAATGTCAAAATGTGCCCAAGACTTTTGGAACACCCTATATATATATATATATATATATATATATATATATATATATATATATATACACGCACATATAAATACATGTATATATATATATATATATATATATATATATATATATATATATCCGTCTCTGAAATATCCAACAAGCTATTCTTTATATCATTACATCTAAATTGGATTCGTCTGTTAATTGGTTCATTGTTGTTGCTTTCTGTTGTTGTTATTGTTTTTATTTTTGTTTTTGTTTTTTATTTAAAAAATAGTATTGAATCATTTATTGGAATATTTGCAATCTTTTTCCATTTTCTTTGCATTCGAGAATCTCGCAGACGATGCCACGTCAGATTTGACAAAAACAAATTAGCTCTCGTTTCTTCACATCAAGTTCAAAACATAAATGGAGAAAGAACATAGTATAATTGTGAGCTCTGTCTCCCTACACCCTCAATGCTCTGCAACCTGAATACACCGCAGTACAGGTGCCCCGAAACTCGTCGATTTTGTCGCATGTCAAAAGAAATCGGCCACGTCAAATTAAGATTAACTCAAGTCTTGTCCCTAATTAGCGTCGATTGATTATGTCGAGTCGCCATTTTGTTTTTCTACTTTTGCCGGAAAAAATATTCGTCGTTTCTGGAATTCCAGAAATTTATTTCATCAGTTTTGAATAATTTAATTCGTGTTATGTTATTGATTTTTTTTTTTTGGGGGGGGGTATTTAGCTAAGAGAATCCAACCACGAAGAAAAGGGCCACAAATTCAAATGCATAAGATAAATGTTACCAAAGGCAAGACAAATCACATTTCTATATACCTTGATAAGTCTTGCGTATTTTGACGGAATTTTAAGCGTTAATTCAGTTTGAAATACAAGTAGTGTGGGTTAGGTAAACTAAACGGGCAATCAAGATGGCCGATGAAAGCATTCTGCCTTCAGAGAGTCGATAATGGTTAAAAAGATAAAAAAATAAACAAAATATTCATACAAATAAGTTTTACTGTGACACTTCCTGAGACCTACATGGTGGATTTCTATCAGTATTTTGTCAATTTTTACACTTTTGAACCATTATCAATGCTCTGAAGACAGCCTGCTTTCCTCGATCATCTTGATTGCCCGTTTAACTTACCTAATCGACACTACTTGTCTTTCGAACTGAATAAACGCTCAAAGTTCCGTTAAAATACACAAAACTTATCTATGTATGTAGAAAAGTGATTCATCTTGCCTTTAGTAACATGTATGGACATTTTTTATTCTTTTCTTCATTGCTGGTTTCTCTGCTAAATGCAAGATTTTTTTCTGAATTTGTAATTTGGTATTTTTTTATTTCTATTTCTATTTTTTTTTTTTTTTTTTTGCTGCGCCTTTAAACGTAGCTTTATTTAGTATTTATTATTTATTCTAGAACGGAACTCCTTTGTCGTGACGCCCTGATCGGGGGAAGATCCATTTATTTTTTGATTTTTGTAATTTGGTAAGGTTTTTTTGTATCTACGCCTTAAGATGTGGCCTTTTTTAGTATTTGGTATTTATTGTAAAACGGAACCTCTATACTCTGACGGGGGAGGAAGATATCCAGTTAATTTTATAATATATTTGTATCTTTTATATGCACTAGGCTGTTTGATTGACCCGTTGGTTCACAACCACTATAACTATTTGTTATTCTTTGATTTCGTTAGCAAATTCATAAATTCTAGTGTATTGTAAGACATTATTCTGGTAAAACTAAAGATAATTCTTTTTTATAATTTCTTATCTTCAGATCTATAAAAGCGAAAATGTACACTTCTCAACCTATATACTCAACGAATTTTGATGTATCACAACCGTTGCTGGCAGTTGATTTCTAACTGGCAAGGGTCATTTGTCTTCACTGGAATTAAACATCCCAACGTCGCAGTTCCCTCCACCTCTACCAAGTGGAGGTCTTGTTAGTGCTTTCTCACCCAGGTATTTTCATCCTTCTTAACGGTTCGACTATTTGGTGTAGTGCTGGCATCAACCGGCACTAGAATTTTTTTAGGGTAGAATGACGGAAAAGGGTGGAGGAGGGATGGGGAGGAAAATAGGAAGGAGGGGTAATGGGAACGAGATGGGAAGAGGAGGGAGTAGTCAGTCGACAACTTCTCAGTTTCAATTTTCTTTATTTTATTTTCGTTTTACTTCTGTCACATTTTCTTTATGCCGGATTAGCGATTGTTATTCTTCGAGATTAAGTTCCGTATTTGAGGATTTAGTTTAAGATTTTAGCTGTTTTCAGCAATCCTGTCCGTTGCACATTATTATTATTATTATCATTATTATTATTATTATTATTATTATTATTATTATTATTATTATTATTATTATTGGACATTTCACACAGGTCATCAAAGATCTCTTTCGATAGCATTTGCAAATAAATTTGCGTTATCACAACAGCCGCTTACCATTGATTTCTCGCTGGCAGCGGCCATCGGTCTCCACTGGAATTTGAGTGGCAATAAGCCACCCCAACGCCTCAGTTCTCTTCAAACTTGTCCAGCAGAGGTCTAGTAGGCGCTCTCTTCTCGGTCTTTCTATCCTCCTTGGCCCTTCTCGACTATTAGGCATCACTCTTTGGGGCGGGGCGGTGATGGGGCAATGGGAGGGGATGAGGAGGGGATAGAGAACTTGTAAATATGCAGCTTCACTTTTTTTAGTTTCATATAATGCTTTTTAATGTTTTGCCTCTGCAGCAGTTTTTCTGGCCTGCGCTAGTGGCTCATTCAAGGGGTTTTCTTAATATTTCAGCTGTTTTCATTATCGTTGCATCTTTCCAGCCATTCCTCTTATTTCAATTTCTCCCATTCTTTTTTCAAAGTTTTTCGGAATTGTTCCTAGTGCTCCTAGTATAATCAGCACTACCTTGATTTTCTTCATCATCCATATTCCGTTCAGTTCTCTGGCTAGCTCTGTGTATTTGCTCCGTTTCTCCTATTCTTTGATACTCACCATGTAGTCAGATGGAACAGCAAAGTCATCGATTTGACAGGACTTTTTTTCTTATTACGACATCCGGTCTTCTTGGTTGGATGGGTTTATCTATTTGTATGTCCATATCCCATAGGATTTTGTGACTCTCTTTTATAAGTACTGTTGCCGGCTTATGCTTGTTCCATTTGTCTAGGTGTTTGGGATGTAGTTATTTGGCGTAATTTCCAATTTACTGCTCTCCCCACTTGGTCGTGCTTGTTTATGTACTCACTTTGAACCAGTTTGCTGCATTGGCTTACTTAATGGTTTATCGTTTCCTCTCTTTGTCCACAGAGTCTGCATTTGCTGTTTTCTTGTGTTTTGTTGATTTTTGCTTTGATGTGGTTGATTTTTATCGAGTTATATTGTGCTGCAGTTATTATGGATTCAGTTTCTCGGACTACGTGTCCTTTTTGCGTCCATGTACTAGTTTTATCGTTATTCTCATCTGTTGACATGCTTTTGAACCTTCGTTTAGTTGTTTCTCGTCGTATTTTGCTTTTCTCGTCTTATCTTTTGTCTCTGTTTTAGGTTTTGTTGGGGGGGGGTTCAGTGTCTCTCGCTGCCATAATTATCATTTCAGTGTTTTGCATTTTGTATTTTTCTAGTTCCTTTTTGTGTCATTGACAGTCTTCTATACACACCAGTCCTCTCCCATCTCATTTCCTTTTTACATAGAGTCGGTGTTGGGTGTAGGGCATTGTTCATGGTCATGAGTCTCCTGGTCTTCTGATCGAGCTGCCTCAGTTCTTTTTAGTCCACCCTATGAATGATGCAGAGTATCTTATTAGTAATACTGCCTTTTATTAGGTTTCTGCTATATAATTTAGTTTCCAGGATTTTTCTTGTTCTCCCGAAGAATTCCTTTTCAATTCTGTTTCTCATTTCTGTTGTTTGATGGTGTCTGCTTCCAGAACTACCAAGTATTTATAGTACCATCATCTCTTTTTGGTTGGGTAATTCTATGCCTTCTATCGTCTCCAGATTTCCCTTTCTTATATCTAGTAGTGCGCACTTTTCCATACCAAACTCTATTTGAATATCCTGGCCGAAAATCTTGTTAGTGTTTATTAGTGTCTCTAGTTGCTTTTCGGTCCTTGCAACAAAGGTTTCAGATCGTTCATGTACATCAGGTGGTTCATTTTTCCCCATGTATTAGAGAACTTGTAACCGGCTGGACACTTTCTCGGTAGATTGTTCAGGAGCATCATGGCTATGATGAACAGTAATGGCGATAGTGAATCTCCTTGGAAAATGCTTCTTTGTATGTTAATTTCTGTTATGTGTTGTCCATCAGCTGTCAGTTCCAGTCTCCATGTTGTCATTGCATTTTCTGTCACATTGGTATTTTTTAAATCTTTAAGCATTCTATTATTCATGATTGGGAGATCCTGTTGCACGTTTTTTGTAGTCAATCCATGTCATGGCTAAATTCTTTCTCCTTCCTTTTACCTCCTTCGGGATGTTTTGATCTATATTTTGATCTATATATGATCTATGTTTTGATCTATATATAGTAAAGTCATCGATTTGACAGAACTTTTTTTCTTATTACGACATCCGGTCTTCTTGCTTGGTGGGTTTATCTGTCTGTATGTCCATGTCCCATGGGATTTTGTGACTCTCGTTTTCAAGTACTGTTGCTGGCTTATGCTTGTTCCATTTGTCTAGGTGTTCATGTTCATGTGTTCCTCTTTTTCCTTTCTGGCATCCTTTCTGTTCCTCAGAAAGAAATTCACGATTATCCAGGGAGTGGTAGATTTATCCCCTCAGTTGTGCTGTTAGTATTTTCCACATAGTGGGTAAGCACGTTATAGGTCTATAGTTGCTGGGGGTGATTCCTTTCTCTATGTCCTTCTGGATCAGTGTGGTTCTAGCTTTTGTCATTTGCTTCCGGTATACATCTCATATTTTAGTATGGTGTTATGGATTTTTGGAACCAGTATTCATGTATCCCATCGTGCCATGGTGCTCTCCAGTTTTACGTTTCTCCTATGATTTTTTAGGGTTTCCTTGCTGATTTCATTCACTGTTCCTTCTTCGATTTGTTGTAACTCTTCTTTCGTGTGTTTCGGCCATTCGGAATTTCTATTGTGATCCCGTCGGTCTTCCATATGTCACTTTAGTAGAGTTTTGTTTCTGTTGGGCTTAGTCGTTCTGTTTTTGTATTTACTCCGGTCACAGGATGGTGCACGCCATTTTTTTAACGTTAAGGTCAAAGGTCAAGCTCATAGCCTATGTATATATATTTTCCTATAAACCACACCACTGGGCCGATCATGACCAAACCTGATGTGCTCCGATCTAGGGATGGAGTATATAATTTTTCAAGGTAAATATAAATGGTTATGGTCATATTTGAAGCGCTCTTCATAAACTCCCCTACTTAGGGATGATGGCAAACCCAAACTTGGTGTGCAAAATCCTTAGATGATGGAGCTTATGAAGAGCCGCACCAAATATGATCTTACCTTTTGACCTTAAATTGTAAAATTTAACATTACGTTTAATACCAGCCAACGCTGGGTAATCTTTTATTTTATATATATATATATATATATATATATATATATATATATATATATATATATAATGATTGCAACGTCTTGTCAGACAAGTGCCACTCCCTCAGGAACTTAAAGTCCTTGAGCCCAAAAATGACTTTTTTTTAGTCCTACCAGTGAATTCACACACTCAAGCAGGCATGATACTGAAGACGGTCATTGAGATCAATTATTACATGCTTCCAGCATTCCCAGCCGCCATAGTTAGAACTTTTCCATCACCACAGGACCACTTTCATAGACAAATGCCTGAGGGAGTATCTATACACAAATGATGTTACAAGGTCTTAGCTTTGTACGACAGCTAAGTCTCTCTCTCGGTTCAAAATGTTGAGATCACGCAACAAGCAAGAGCAAGATAGCCAGCAACAAGTTAAACTGCAGACCAGCTTAAATCGAGTCATTGAGATCAATTATTACATGCTTCCAGCATTCCAAGCCTCCATCCGTTAGAACTTTTCCATCGCCACAGGACCACTTTCATAGACAAATACCTGAGGGAGTATCTATACACAAATGATGTTACAGAGTCTTAGCTTTGTACGACAGCTAAGTCTCTCTCTCGGTTCAAAATGTTGAGATCCAACAACATGCCAGAGCAAGATAGCCAGCAACAAGTTAAACTGCAGACCAGCTTAATGCAGATACTGGTCTCCCGCTTTATGTTTTTTTTTTTTTTTTTTGCTTCTCCTAGAAAGGTTGCCTTCACCACGGCTTACGGGAGCATCTCCACTCCAACACACATATATATACACACAAACACACACGGTGCTAGTTGGCCGTTGACCCTGAAAAAGGGTGCATTCGCCCTTTGGAAGGTCTTGTTTTTAATCCTTCAGGGAAACTAGCCACCCTCCTCATTAAACAAGTCGCGGTGGGGAAACCTGTTTAGTCGCCGGTGACCCGACCATGAGGCAGGTAGTACTGGGTTACATGGTACCAGTAGCATATGACATGACCTGACATACATATATATATGCATATATATACATATATATATATATGCACACATATATATACACGCATATATATGCATATATACATATATATACGTATATATATGCATATACGTATATATATACATATATATATGCATATATATACATATATATATGCATATATATATACTTATATAAATGCATTATATATATATATAAAGAGAGAGAGAGAGAGAGAGAGAGAGGCAGACAGAAACAGGTAGATAGAAATAGTTATCAACTTACAGACACAAAATATTGAAAAGCTACGAAAACGGGAGTATTACAATTAAAACGAGCGACATTTTGTCCTCCAGAATTTAGTTTTCTACATCACTATTATTAATGCATTTTTGCCAGCGATGAACGACGGCTGTAGGAGGGTATTTGGGCGTGTCTTGTCGTAGGCGAGTTGGTCCAAAAGTAAAACTTCATATTCTTTTATTCAAAATGATGAAGAGCTACGACGATGGGCGTTATACCATTAAAACGAGCGACTTTTTTTGGTCCAGAATTTAGTTTTGTACATAGTCACCACCATTCTCAATGAATTTTGCCAGGAATTCACTGACGCATCTCTGTTCACGACACACGTTCAGGAAACGGTGGGTGCTTTCTCAGAGTCTTACATTGTCAATATCTGCAACAGAAAGATGAAACTTCCAGGTTATGTCTGCACAATTTCAGGCATCATGACAATGTAACTTGGGGTCAACGTTTTAAAAAAATATATAACCTCTGCAGTCTCTAGCCAATGACTCAGCAAATTTTTGGTCTAAAAATTCGACATTTTACACAAAGTGTATTCAGAGATAGGGCAAGCTTTTTAATCGGTTTTTGACTGAAATTTTTGCTGCCAATGGGTCAAAGTTCAAAAGATTTTACCTTTGCGGTAACTATTCAGCAAATTTTGGGTCTAAACATTTGAAATTTTACATAAAGGGTATTCAGACAGGCAGCAAGCTTTTAATCAGTTTTGGGGCGAAAATTTGAATGCCAAGGGGTCTAAGTTGAAAGAATTATTTTCTGATCCATTCGGGCGGAATAAAAAAAAATAGGATGCATTACTTTTTGAACGTTCCTCGTATATTGTAAATTTGTTATCAATGCTTAAAAGTCCACAATGTGGGAACAGTTCACTAAATCTATGTTGCTAAAGTTTTATAACTATTTAATGTTGTTCCCCAACTCTAAATATATCATTTGTATTCGTTCGGCATTTCACTACGGCCATAAAATTTAGAAAAGTCTTGGCATTTTAACTGACTATAACACGTAGAAACGGAAGATTTTCGCATATAGCCATTTTTATATTCTGTCGGATTTGTATTTCTTTAAGTTACTCATAGAGAGTTGTACGACACAATTGTCGTATTAAAAAAGACGACATGATTCCATTTCCGTTTGATGAAAATCGGTTTTCTTTGTTGTTGTTGTTGCTGCTGCTGCTGCTGCTGCTTCTGTTGCTGCTGCAGACCATCTACTATTACTAGTTGGCCAGTTATGTACAAATCCCAAGAGCGATAGGAGCTTTCTACCATGTCTGAAAATGATACAATGTTCAACGGACAAGATCGGAGATGCACCGGTGTACAACAATGCTCTTTACCGATTCAAGCTATGACAACAGGCGCATTGCCAGCACCCTCAAAATGCAAACTCGGACGGTTCAACGCTTTATGGCACAGCTCGACGCATCGGACGAGCCGCGGTTATGGTATTTGGGGTTGTTCTAAGCAGGGGCCACATCAGGCCACCTCACAAAGTGTACCTACATGTGCTGAAGAGTGTGGTGATCCCCTGGTGTAATCAGATTGCCGCTGGCAGACCCTGGGTGTGGCAGCAGAAACCCAGGCTTAATTTCTGAAGGAGGCTACGACTTTCTACCCTTCTTTTACCGGCCTCATCCCTCCTAGATCGGAACCTGCTGTTTTGGTCATATGTCGAGAACATCGCGAACATGGTCTCCTACGAAACCAAAGCCAGCATGATCTCTGCCATCCGCCGAGTATTCGCCGAGCATCTGTCGGCGCTTGTGGAAAAGGCAAGCTCCCCGTTCCGAACGATGAAGGCGGCTACATTGAATAGATGTCAGCTCTACTACATAATCAAGTTACCTGAATTTATTTTTTCAATAAAAGTTTTAAAATAAAGCTGTAGTGTTATATTCTTTAAGGCGACAAATTTATCGTTTTACCCTGTAATAAAATTGTCGTGCTTCAGTCTTAAATTCAAGTAGTTGCTACACTGTCTGGTTCATACTGAAACCCATTCACAGTAAAATTACGTGTAGCCTTAACTTTAAAAGCATATCCGCCGGGTAAAATAAAACAAAACGGAACGATCACGAACAATGCGTCTAAGTAATTCACATCTGTAGAATACAATACTGTAGGACTGCTTCCCATCTGTGTACAACTTAGTCGTCTTAAATTCCAATGTAAACAAATTCTTGTCGTTTGTATTATGTGGAATCTTCAGGGCACTGTTCTCATCTTTAGTGTTATTTTCACAACATTTCGGTCGATGTAACCACCGACCTACTATCCGCAAGCCCCGTGCGCAGTGGTTAGATTATTTGAAAAAAAAAATCAATTGTAAAGGTGATATTCTTTTAAAGGATAGAGGTGCAATTTTCAGTGTGCGCGACCGAAAAATTAAAATGCGAATTATTTAAGACCACTATCCAGTCAGGGTTGACGGAACGAGAACATACTATCCGCCGTTAAGTAAATAAATGATTCCGTTCGAAATTCCGTCCATATTCATGAGTTAAACAGAAACATTCCCGAGTCCGGGAATGATACAGCTGAAGAAGGTTGGAGGTTACATCGACCGAAACGTTGTGAAAATGACACTCAATGTGAGAACAGTAGCTTGATGACTACAAATAATACGAATAACCAATCCTCATCTTAAAAATTCAGAAGCGATAATTCCTGTCGATCTGAAAACTTAAATAATATTTATCCCGTTTACGACAAAATCAATGGCAATTCTTCCGGTTAGTTGCATAATCCGTCTGAAGATGCAGAAGCGATTATCGAATCAGTTGTCAGAAAACAGGTTTCAATGAAATTCATTAAAGCAAGGCATTTTTTTAAAACTGAAAACCACTTTCAACACACTATGTCAACGTGAAATCTTTCTTTCCTCAAGTTAAAAATGGTTTTCGAAATAGAAGACGATTCATAACATGGGGAAACAGACTGGTTTGAATTAATAGTCTGTCAGTTTTCGCTTTAGCATTTTCCGGATGCTTGTGTAACCTGCCGGAAGAGGACGAACTGAAGTTGCTGGAGACTGAGTCGTAAACTAGATAATCTTTAACATTTAATCCATCTTTTCCAACTATAATCCATCTTTTCCAATCATATAAATGATCGATAAAGTGAGTCCCATTAATAGATACGGAATAGTTGTGAGTCAACGATGCAAGACTGTCAGTGGACGAGTGCATAATACATACACTTACACACACGCTTTTGTGAGTTGGGATATGTTGTAAGACAATAAGACAAAATTCTCTGTAAAAAAAAACATGATATAACGAAGCAGTCTATCAGTAGGTTAGTACATAACCCTATTATGTTACTCCTGCTTTGCAATATGTTTAGTGTGGCGTATGCACACAGTAACAGCTTTATGAAAATATTATGCAGTTCTTCGAATTTTGTCATATCGAATGCGATCGAAATATAAGGATTTGTATTTCTTTAAGTTACTCATAGAGAGTGGGACGATACAATTGACGCATTAAAAAAGACGATATGATTCCATTTCCGTTTGATGAAAACCGGTTTCAGCACTGACACTACGTCAATTCGTTAGATAAATTATTTACCATTGAGGATTCAACTGAAAAAGCAGGGTCGAATTTCTTCTTATTTATTTATTTATTTATTTTTTTGTTTGTTTGGCTTGTTCTTTTCTGATTGTCGCAAACACAACTTGTGGGGATCCTGGATATGACCTTAAACTATATCCAGTGGTGAGACCCCAGCTTGCGGGCTTTGGGGAGTTTGGAGCAATCCGTTAATTGCCATTGCTCCCAGGTCCACTCTGACCCGGAGTTGTAGTATCTGTTAGGGTCCCAACTATGGGTTAAATAGAAACCGACTTGAAAACAACAAATATATTATCTATTAAAAAAATTTTCTTCAAAATCTTTGGATTCGGCATTAAATAACCTGGAAAGGGTTGATATGCCGTAAAACGGAACCAACCAACCAACCAACCAACCAAAAACTTGTGGGTTTGAGTTTTAAACTGTAACGACTATTTTGCAAGGTAAGAAAAAAAAGAGGAAGCTTTAAATACTAACATATGCGTGTTGCTGTTTTTTTTTAGTTTTTGCTGTTGTTGTTTCTTTTCTTTTTTTACGAAAGAGCCATCACTTATCAAGGCTCGGGGGCCATTCGAGGGTGAAGATTAATGAGTGTACAGCAGTAAATGGGAAAATATCGTAATAATCGTTAGTAGTGGAAATTTTGTAAATTAGATTACTTAAGGGGTCAACTCATCAAAAATTTGTTTACGTTGGACTTGAAGACAACCATATTGTATTCAGTTGGAAAGCAGGAAAATGTAACAGAGTTCCACAGGCGTGCAGTTCTAAGAAGAAAGCTTTGTTCATGGAATCTACATTTAGGTTTAGGCACAGATAAAGAGTGGGGGGAATTATTGATAGTGCTTTTAGCTAGACGAGTGTTTTTCGTGAAAGTTTGGCCAGGAAAGGGCCATAGATTTTAGCTCAAACGAGCACTTGCCATGAAAATAATGATGGAGCAGAGACAAACTCGCAACATCTCTTCTGTGAGATAGAGGTTGCAGGGAAAAGAAAAAGGCATCCCTACTAGGTTACGAAGTCGTATTTTGAACTCTGTACAGGCAGGATAAGTTTTTCTAGCAGCTACTGCCCAGACGTGGCAACAGTACTCCATCCTTGGACGCACTTGGCTCTCATACAGAGAAAGCAGTGAGATATCTACTGGAGCGGTAGAAGGATCCCACAATTTTTCCAGCAACTTTGGGAACGGATTTGATGTATGTGTTCCTTTTCAGATCAGAAGTAAAGCTCAGCTCTAGAAGCTTGTTAAAACATGAAGCCTCGCCAAAACGATAGCCATTCATTTCAATTTATGCCAGGCGAGGATCAAAGCGTTGATGATAGAAAGATGGAAGATTGGTTTTAGATGCATTAAAATTGACCAGCCACCTGTTTCTCCATTGCATCACGTGATCAAGCTCAGAGGAGAGAAAATCAGAGAGAATTTGGTTTTATATCAGAACTATTTCATCTAAAGATAAAAAGTTAAAAACCTACAGATGAAGAGTTCGTTTAAACCGCGCGCATTTTCAACAACAACTACAACAACAACAACAACAACAACAACAACGTGTAGTATCTGTTCTGATGCTATACTTCATCTTTTCTGTCCTTGATCAGTGAAGTAGAAATCCTTCATGACCGAGACAATTTTATTTTTGGTTCCTATCCAGAGTGACCCTTTTGCGAGAGTTGGATTTTCTCCACGTTAAAAACCGACCTTGCGAAAGGTAAATAAATAGGAACAACAACAACAACAACAGCAGCAGCAGCAGCAGCAGCAGAAGCACACTTGCAAGGATTTAGAAAAGAGGCTTGCCTTTTTTCTGTTGGTCTTGGCCTTCGGGCTGGGATCAACGTGTAGTATCTGTTCCAGCAGATACTGCAAGCTATGACTAGCTATGACTAGCAAAGACCAGATGTGGGGGCAACCCCACATGCCTGACCATTAACCAGCTCCCATTTCCCACCTCTCGGGAGCTGGTCCCCTTTTTCCCTTCCCCTTCCCTTCACTCCTCACATTAAAAATTGGCCTTGTGCCTAATTTGCTCGGTGGGGGAGCAAATAAATACCATCAAAGTGTAGTATCTGTTCCGACAGATGCTGCACTTAAGATAATTTGTACCAGTCAATGGAGGGGAAACCCTCTATACTGGGACAATTATTATTTTTGGTAACCAGAGTGCCCCCTTTTTGTTTACTGTTAGGGGAGCTGGTTTATACCTCACATTAAAAACGGCCTTGTGCCTAATTTGCTCAGTGGGGGAGCAAATAAATACCATCTGTTCCGACAGATACTGCAAGCAAAGACCATATGTGGAGGCGACCCCACATATAAGACCTTGGTCAATGTAGGGGCAACCCTTCATACCAATTGTCACTATCCAGCTCCCCTACTCCCCGGGGAGTTGGCCCCCATTTCCCCTTCACTCCTCACATTAAAAATCGGCCTTGTGCCTAATTTGCTCGGTGGGGGAGCAAATAAATACCTTGCCTTTTTTTCTGTTGTTCTTGGCCTTCGGGATCAAAGTGAGTATCTGTTCTGCAGATGCTGCACTTAAGATAATTTGTACCAGTTAATGGAGGGGAAACCCTCTATACTGGGACAATTATTATTTTCGGTACCCAGAGTGCCTCCTTTTTGCCTACTTTTAGGGGAGCTGTTTTTTTTTTTTTTTACCCCACATTAAAAACGGCCGTGTGCCTAATTTGCTTTGGTGGGGAAGCAAATAAATACATTAACAAAAAAGGCAATAGATCTCATTCATTATTTGAAGATGAACCTTTTACGGTCGGAAATATATCAAATATTTCAACTAAAAAAATAACAAAAGGAGACTAAATCGTATTTTCCTTCCTTTTTTAATGTGTTATAAAACAGTTCTATTTGTTTATTCAATGATTTTTTAAAATCTTTTAATAATGCTTTCAAGTGCTAATTATATATATATATATAGTCATCCACATACAGTACATATATATATATATATATATATATATATATATATATATATATATATATATATATATATATATAGATAGTCATCCACATACAGTACTGTTTCGCAGCTCATCAGTGCCGCTAGACAGGCAACTACCTCAAGCCAGGATTGAAACCCGACCGTCTGTAAGGCAGCCAAGGTTCCTAACCATTACGCTATTGGTGGCTGCTGAACGAGTAGTGAATTTAAATTGTTTTGACATCGTCCGAAATACCTCCGCTCGATTTGTTTACATAAAGAGCGTCGCTTATATGCTAATGGTAATTCGATTATCACTTCTCAATATGCTCAACTCAAGGTGAGGATATATATATATATATATATATATATATATATATATATATATAAATATATATATATATATATACATATATATATATATTTATATATATATATATATAGAGAGAGAGAGAGGCGGAAAAGTTACGCATTATTTTGACTCAGTAATAACTTTTTACATTTAATAATTTAAAAAAAAATGTTTTTATAATTTTGCAGATAAAATATTAACAATTGATCATGGAAAAATTTAGCACTAAGCAACGGACCAAAATTATTAAGCTTTATTTCGGAAATCGTCGTTCCATAACCTTGACTCAAAGAGCCTATCCTCCGTATTATAATGTTAGACAAGCTCCCAATCAGAGCAAAAAATGGTTGTCTCATTTTCGTGGGACTTCTTCAGGATGATTGCGGAAAATTTAGTTTAAACCAGGATGAGCCGAACAATTTGTTAAGGGCGATTATTTATAATGTGATATAATGAAAAATCAGCTAAAAAAAAAAACATAGCACGAATATTTTGCGGCTCATCATTTTCCTCAATCATTTTATCATCCAGAAAAAGTCCTCCGAAAATGGGGATGAAACGTTGATATATTTTTTTTAATGCTCTAGGTTTTTCTTTTTTCTTTCCCATGTATATTACAACGAGATACTGCTTCCTCCCGGCATTATCATAAGGCGGATCCATTTTAGGGCGTAAGTGTGTCAATTTTCTGTTGCACCCCGGTTCAAGACACGTCAGTTATATATGGTCCAGATGGCCATAGTATTTGCTTCGCATACCCGAAGAAACCTCGCCGTTCCAGCTGTACTTGGAGATAACCGGATTCTCAAGAATGCGGATCGTAAGTCTGAGGATTTGATGTCTCATCAGTTTTGGCATTAAAAATCCAGTTTAATATCACTGTCCTATTATAATGTCGCTGCGGTGGCCGTATTATATGTTATCTACTTTATCCGTTATGTTGTAAAGAAAGAGAAACATGACATTTACACTTGATACGTAAAATTTGTGTGCGAAATCTACTCTCTATGTTTCACTTCGTTCTGATCGAGAAACGATTATTTTTCATCAAACACACCTGCTCGACGAAACACACACACACACACACACATATAAATATATATATATAATTATTTTTTTACTATAATAATTAAATACCTACAGACACTAGTGTCTCATCCTTTCGGGAATCTTCAGTGCAGGGTGTCCCGATTAATACCAGTCGAATGATTCGAACCCCGCAACGAGACATCTCTGGCTCGATTAGCGAAGACCTAATCCATTCGGCTACCATTAACCGCGTGAAATAACGTTGAATTTAAACATTTTAATTTTAAATGTTCATTTACGTCAGTCAGAGAGTGATCTAATCGTTATACGATGATCTATGCATAAGAGCTAAATTGACCGACTTTAATTCAACTAAAAGTGCTCAACGACAAGAAGCGAATTTCTTAAAGGGGCTGTCATTACTATATATATATATATATATATATATATATATATATATATATATATATATAGTAATTTACGAAAAATAGATATGGCAATTAAGCTACACAGATTATTCCGCGTTTCATTCTCGTGAGAATTTGTCACGCTTATGCGAAAGTTAGCCAATCAGCTTCCTAGTTTCCACCGCGATCGAAGCTGATTGGCTAACTAGAAAATTCAATAGCATGTGCATATATATGAACGCGCGACAAGCGTGACGAATTCTCACGGGAATGAAACACGGAATATTCTGTGTAGCTTAATTGCCATATATATATTTATGACTTACTACGCAGCTCGATCTATGTATTGAGCACTGTTGAAGTAAATACTGAAAATTTACGCATAAAATTATATTTTCGTATATTAATAATTTATGTAATTAAATCACGTATATATATATATATATATATATATATATATATATATATATATATGACTACTTCATTTAATCACATAAATTAATATACTAAAATATAGATTTATGCGTAAACTTATTGACTTCAACAGTGCTCAATACGTAGGTAGAGCTAAGTAGCAAGTTATAAAATATATATGGCAATTAGGCTACATAGAATATAAAAGTATAAAATATTCCGTGTTTCATCCAGTACTGAACATGCAATCAAGCTACACAAAATTTCGCACAATTTAATCGTACCATTTTCGTCTTCGTAGCGTTTCAACATTTTGAATGGAAAAATAAGAGGCATTATTTTAGATCGACACAATCATATATATATATATATATATATATATATATATATATATATATATATATATGTATATATATACTAGCAAAAGTACCCGTCGTTGACTGAGTTCAAAAACAGCCTACAGAAAATGGACCCTGATTTATGAAAGTATGATAGGTTATGAAAAGGAAGGGTTGTAAAGAGATAGCTTCGAATTTGAGGATATCAGAACCAAAGCAAAATATGATGAAAGTAAAAATAAAATAGATAAACCCCATAATTTGTTATACCATACATGTTCACACTGAAACACTTGTCACAATATTCTGTGGATTTATATTAAAAAAAAACTTGTTAAACTTTGTGACATATTTCCATTCTATGGAGGTCAGGCGCGAACGAACACCCCATAATTTTATTATACTATATTTCTTCAAACTGAAACATGATTATCAAAGTATACTTACGCAGATAGATATGAAAAGTCTTTATTAAGGTTTGTGCCTATTTCCATTCTATGGAGGCCAAGCGCGAATGCAGATCGCACAATTTTATTATACCATCCCTATTTAAGTTAAAACATACTTATCAAAGTATTCTTATGTACATCTATATCAAAAACACTTGTAAACGTTTTTTTTTAATTTTTAATTTTTTTATTTCCATACTTTCTGGACCAGACGTGAACGCAGACCCCACAATTTTAGGGAATCATCATTATGCCAGATCAAACATACCCATTCCTGTGTCTCGACACATCTATCATTATATGGGATCAGTTTTCTATAATAGTCAACCATATAGGAGCCTATTCGTGACCAGACACACACCCATAGACGTTCAGCTTTATATATATATATATATATATATATATATATATATATATATATATGTATATATGTATATATATATAAAAGAAAGAGCTCTACTATCTATTGTGTATTGAGCTTTTTTTAATTCAGTTGGGATTACATTTTCTATGTATAAATACTGATGTTTATATTAGTTTGAAGTTTACCATTGGGTATATCAGGTAAACACTACATCCCTCAGTTTTCATTAATATATATATATATATATATATATATATACAAAGTCATGCACATACACTACTGTTTTGTTGTATCGCAACTCATCAGTATATATATATATATATATATATATATATATATATATATATATATATATATATATGATGAAAATAATGGAAATAGTATTCCGACAAAATAGAGAAATAAAAAGGAACAAACCGTATTATGTTTCACCTGCACAGTGTGATATGTCTTTTTCCGTTTTTCTGAAATAGAACTGCATCACACTGTGCACGTGAAACATTTTCAAATATTTTGTACTGGTATTTTTTGTTTCTTAATCTCATTCATCCAGAGGAAGTCTCGAAATAAAGACGAAACGTTGATGAACACATAATACGGTTTGTCCCTTTTTATTTCTCTCTCTCTCTCTCTCTCTCTCTCTCTCTCTCTCTCTCTCTCTCTCTCTCTCTCTCTCTCTCTGTATATATATATATATATATATATATATATATATATATATATATATACTGAATGGACTTCCTGGACTTAGCAGAAGCTACGGACTTAGTTGAATTATTAATACCGTATAGTGTCACCAAAGATACTGACATAAAAATCGAATCGAGGATATAGACTTATACAGGGACGACTGATTGATGACATTTAAAGACGCCGCAAGCATAAAACGTGACGGACTCATAAAAACACTACATAAGGTTATGAAATATTCTGCGCCTCAAAATGGAAATTATTAGCACCATTAAACAAGTAACTTTCTAGACGTCATCTTTGATTTAGGTACAATACCTGCAAACCATACACTAAAGAAAACACACACCCTACACTCCATCCACCCATCCTCTATCATTAAGAACATGCCTAAATGAGTCGAACGTAGAATAAATAATAACTCTTCTAATAAATAGCAATATTCATCTTCATATAATCTTGACACCTGTTTCAATTTCGATTCTTTTTTCGTCTGACGAAGTGTTGTCCCTGAATTAGGACTCCACTGAAACATATATGCACATATGTAACTAATAATGTCTGTATAATTTACAGACTATATACAACTCTGTCCTGCGTTGTTCAGTCTTTAATAATCACGCGAGTTCTATTGGATTTACATCTAGGAAACCAATCGGTACAACCGATATAGATAAATTTATATATAAAATTAATGAAATAAAAAGGATGCAGTGTTTACCTGATACACGAAATGATAAACTCCAATCTAATGTAGATACCAGTGTTTATATATAGATAATTTAATCCCAACCGAATAAAAAAGCTCAATACGCAATTATTTCCATTATTTCATCTGCATTGAAAACTTTCCAACCGGATTATATGCATCATTACACTGGACTTAATTTTGGACTCCATTCTCTCTAATGAACTATGTTCGCCGTTCGGATTGCCTTGAGAGAATTGTCATGCATGCTGAAATATTATGCGCGGTTTGTTTATATATATATATATATATATATATATATATATATATATATTTATATATATATATATACATATATATATATATATATATATATATATATATTACATATCCAACATTTTTAAACTTGTTTTTCTTGGCAATTTATGACGACAATAAATTGCGATTCAACTTAATGCCATAGCTAGTAAATTCTAGCATTGCTACACATATAATTTGCTGATTTCTTTCTGTCCTCTGATGAGAATAATAACAAGAATAGCATCCTTTGAAACTCCGCGGAATAAGGACTTTGTAAATTGTTTTTAGAGCATTCAGCCGAACAATAAATTTTGATTGTAAAATTCAACTTACAGTTTTAATTTTTTTCTTATATATATATATATATATATATATATATATATATATATATGTGTGTGTGTGTGTGTGTGTGTGTGTGTGTGTGTGTGTGTATAAGTAAAAATGCACTTTCGTATAAATAATTGAATTCATTACAAGAAAGAATCGCTAACAAAAACAAATAAAAGTATTTACATAAAAAGGCGATACTTTTAGTAGTCGGGCGAGGTTAGCCACGTGGTAAAGGTTTAGGCTTCTTATTACGGGAGTCCGATTTCGAATCTCGCTATATTCAGCCACTCTGATGAGTCGTAGACGACGAAATACATGTCAGTGGATAATTATACTTACATTTTCCTCCTCGACCAGAGGCTGACCCCTCTTTGTTAATTAGATATTCTATTTTTATATATATATATATATATATATATATATATATATATATATATATATATATATATATATTTATCAACATCTTAAATGTTCAAATAAATCTACTAAAATATTAATTTCATAGATACGGCTAAACTCCTTAGACCGTTCTTGTATAACGATTATCCGTTCATAAATGTTTAATTAAATTTGAATATCATTGTGATTGACGGTGGGTTTCCCTTTTGCTAATGAAAGCCGAGATGGCTTCGCTGCTGGGTTCGAATCCTATGACCAACGCCAATCATAACTTCCTGCAATAGGTATTATATATATATATATATATATATATATATATATATATATATATGTATATATATATTTTATGTCAGGTCATGTCATGTGCTACTAGTACCATATAACCCAGTACTACCTGCCTCATGGTCGGGTCACCGGCGACTAAACTGGTTCCCCCACCAGACTTGTTTCGTGAGGAGGGCGGCTAGTTTCCCTGAAGGATTAAAAACAAGACCTTCAAAAGGGCGAATGAACTCTTTTCTGGGTCAACGGCCAACTAGCACCGTGTATATTTGTGTGTGTGTATATGCGTATTGGGGTGGAGAGGGCTCCCGTAAGCCGTGGTGAAGGCAACTTTTCTAGGAGAAGCAAATCTCTGATTTAAAAAAAACATAAAGCGGAAGACCATTACCCGCATTAAGCTGGTCTGCAGTTTAATTTGTTGCTGGCTATCTTGCTCTTGCTTGTTGCTGGATCTCAACATTTTGAACCGAGAGAGAGACTTGGCTGTCGTACAAAGCTAAGACTCTGTAACATCATCTGTGTATAGATACTCCCTCACGCATTTGGGCTCATGGATTTTAAATGTCTGAGGGAGTGGCACTCGTCTGACAAGACGTTGCAATCATATATATATATATATATATATATATTTATATATATATATGTGTGTGCATTAATTTATTTATTGATTGATTTATGTATTATTTTTTAAAAACAGTAATCTACGTACACGCGTGTTTCGTAGACATACTCCTCTCACTGTTGTTAAAAAATAATAACTAAATTTTAAAAAATAATAAATAAATAAAATTACGTCCAAAAGAAAATGGGCGACTTTCTAAATATAAAAAAAAATACCTGATCTCCAATGTGGAGACCAGTGGCGGCTCGTGCATGGAGCTGTGGGACTGCAGCACCCCCAAGTTATTTCTACACAATATTAATGATAAAATTAAAAATAATACTTTGTTTATTATTATTATTTTTTTCTACGTGTACATTATAAAATCATTAACTTTAATGTCGGTATCTCCAAATTAATATAATAAAAATAAAACTTGCTTGGAGCTGTGAAATTCACAGTTACACTTTCTTAATGAAATTCTCTTGTACGCATGCGCGGATTAGACGCTTTAGGCAGCCGATGAAAGCCTCCTGAGGAACTGTCGCTTGGCGCAGCTCCGTGTCGTGAAATTCGTTGTTTGCTTAGAGTGTGCGCCTGTATAGATATGATAACATTGTTATTGAAAAAAAGGAGGTTTACTTATATTTTTTAAAATTATTATTAAAATCTGCACATAACGTGTTCTTGTACATAAAATATTGTGCTATTTTTTTTTAATACGCACACTTGTAGCGTTGCGATTTAAGTCGGTAGCAGACGGAAATATATAATATGCAGAAACTGTTTATTTTTATTTATTAAAAGTATTCGAGAATTTAGCAGTGAAGCTAACACGCGGCCAAGGGTAAAAAACAAATATACAATAAATAAATCTTACCATAAAAATAAAATTACTTTTCCATCTACCTGCCTTTTTGTTTGTTTCTTTAAAGTAGTTTTAAATGCTATTTATTTTGCAGCAACTAAACTTTACAAAAAAAACTGTTTACATTTTTTCCTAGAAGCAAAAAAGCGAAGAAACAATTTATGTTGAAAATACATTTTAGTTAAAAATCTTTTTAACGTGTATGTTTTAGATATAAAAAATTAGCATTTATTTGCCTCCGACAAGGACAATGTTAGAAGTTTTACACTTTGAAAAATGGATTTTTTACACAAGATTTTTTAATTAAAATGTGTTTGTAAGTAAAAGAAACCCACAGGTTTTTATAATTATGCATTTTTAAACTTTACATTGAATTTGTTAGTAGATGGGTCAGATAATACGCATTAAAAAAAGTAATTAGAAATCCTTCTGGACTGAGACAATTTTAATTTTGGGGGGAAGAAAGCTACATTAAAATTCGATGTTTTATAATGCTTATATATGACATCCTATTTTCTTATAATAAATCTCCACTTTATGTCGATCTTTACCGGCATGGGAAAGTCAGTAAATAGCAAAGTTTGCTCTTTTTATATAAAAAGCAAGTTGTTAAAAGATTTGTAAATAAAATGTTGTATCTTTAAATATTTTTGTTTGTTCGCTCACTGTATAAAAATGTAAACTTTTTTATTTTGCATTTTATTTACAAACACGTTTTGTTATAAATACATCTTTAAAAATAAATTTTGTAAATAAAACTGTTATTAAATAAAACGCTATTTTCAAATAGTAAACTCCTAAATTAACCCTCGTAGGGAGGCAGATAAATTTCAAAGTTTTTCTTTTTTGTTTTTATAAAAAATAAGTTATTTTTAAAAATGTTTTTCGTTTGTTTGCAAAAAGAAAACAAAAAAACACGCAAACTTTTATTTAATCTGAAAAGTTTAAAAGGAATAAATATATATATTATTTTTATTCTGTAAAGTGTACATAATTTAAAAAATCTTTTTAATAAAAAAGTTTTTGCGTATTATCCATTTCTGATTGATTATTTGTCTTTGTTATATATTTGAATATTTATTTGAATGTTTGTTTATTATTTGATTAGATATTTATTTATATATTCGAATTCCTTTACACGATATTATAAAAATACGTAACATTTTTTAAGCAGCACCCCCACTAATCTCAGGCACCAGCCGCCACTGGTGTAGACGTTAACCTTAATATCGTTTAAAACATAAACAACAAAAACTACGTGTATATATATATATATATGTATATATATATATGTGTGTGTGCGTGTGTGTGTGTGTGTGTGTGTGTGTGTGTTAATATTTTATGTATGCATGAAGTTTTATGTATCTATTTCCTGTATTTACTCGAGTGCTCGATGCGTAGGTAGAGTTGGGTAGTAATTTTTGAAAATATATATGGCAATTAAGCTACAGAGAATTTTCCGCGTGTAGCTTAATTTCCCTATATATTTAAGGTTTCCTCCTCGGGAGAGTTCGCCTGGCAATGTAGGAAACTTCTATGTAGCTTAATCGAAATTATATTTTTAAAAATGCAATATATATCCGTATAAATAAATAAATATATATCTTTATATATATATATACACACACACACACACACACATATATATATATATATATATATATATATATATATATATATATATATATATATATATAATTTTTTACTATAATAATTAAATACCCAGAGCCGCTATTGTTTCATCCTTTCGGGAATCTTCAGTGCAAGATTTCACGATTAACACCAGTCGATAGATTCGAACTCGGCAACAGAAGCCAGCTCTGGCCTGTATTAAGACAGACCGTATCAATTCAGCTACCATTAACCGCGTGAAGTAATGTTGAAATTAAACATTTTATTTTTAAATCTTTTAATGTTAGTCAGAGTTATCTAATCATTATATTATCCTCTAAGCATAAGAGCTAAATTGACCGACTAAGTTCAACTGAAAGTGCTCAACGATAAGAAACGAGTTTCTTAAAGGGGCTATAAATATATATATATATATATATATATATATATATATACCTATATATATATATATATATATATGTATATAAATATATATATATACCTATATCTTCTCTTCTTTTTCTTATATATATATATATATATATATATATATATATATATATATATATATATATATATATATATATATAAATAAAATGAACTCATTTTTTCCCGCGGATTTTGAGCTTAATAGGATTAAAAATCAAGCTATTTCATGCAAATACATTATGCACAAACGGCAGAACAATATCTGAGGTTTGTTATAGGCTTATTAGTTCTCAAATTCCTCGATAATCTTAGATTTCTATACTTTTTCTGCTGAGAAGTCACGGCTAAAATCGGTTAAGATCAATGGAAGTGGTAAAATATTTTCTCTCTTAAAAATTCCTCCTCCCCCTGCCACCACTTAACACCGTTTGGAGATCGTTCACAAGGAACAGTTGAGAAGAAAACACCGGTTTGGCTTCGTAGTTCTATCATGTTAAGTTATTTAAAATCACTAAACTAAGCTGCAGTGCTCTGTGGCGTAGTGGTTAGGTTGCTGGACAATTCACATTATATTTTCACGTTCGCGCCGACCTACCATAGTGTTTTTTTTTTTTTTTTTTTTCCTAAACAACTGGAATGGACTTTTCTTGGTGGCCGAACTGTTAACGTTGAAGATGGTTTTTTTTTTGGTTTTTTTCACACTTTATTTTCCTACTTTTACTCATGACTCCGGGTTTGATCCTTCTCTACTTACCTACCATAACATTTTTTTAAATCCGCCCCCGTCCCGGAAACAAACACTCGGGCAACGCCGGGTACCCCCGCTAGTATATATATAAAGCTGAATGTGTGTGTGTGTGTGTGTGTGTGTGTGTGTGTGTGTGTGTGTGTGTGTGTGTGTGTGTGTGTGTGTGGTCACGAATAGGTCCCTATATGGTTGACTATTTAAAAAACTGATTACTTATGAGGATAGATGTATCGAGACACAGGAATGGGTATGTTTTATCTGGCAGAACGGTGGTTCATTAAAATTGTGGGGTCTGCGTGTGTGAACAGGTATGGTATAATAAATTATGGGGTTTATCTATTTTATTTTTACTTTCATCATATTTTGCTTTGGTTTTTATACCCCCGAATTCGAAGCTATCTCTTTACAACCCTTCCTTTTCATAACCTATCATACTTTCATAAATCAGGGTCCATTTTCTGTAGGCTATTTTTGAACCCAGTCAACGACGGGTTCTTATGCTAGTATATATATATTTATATATATATATATATATATATATATATATATATATATATATATATATATGATTGTGTTGATCTAAAATAATGCCTCTTATTTTCCCATTCAAAAAGTTGAAACGCTACGAAGACGAAAATGGTACGATTAAATTGTGCGAAATTCTGTGTAGCTTGATTGCGTGTTCAGTACTGGATGAAACGCGAAATATTTTATACTTTTATATATATATATATATCGCCATATGTTCTTCCCCCCCCTTTCCTCGGTTGGTTGGAAAAGGAAAAGGGATGGAAGAGAATAATCTTTTGTGAGCTTTTCTTGATTAAGTCTCAAACTCATATAATTATTTACTATAATAATAATCGTATATATATATATATATATATATATATATATATATATATATATATATATATATATAATAGCAAAAGTACCCGTCGTTGTTGGATGAGATGTAACAACAATTCTTTTTTTAAATAATATAAAATTTAAAATGTCGAAACAATTGACATATCCGAAAAAAATACAAATATGAAGTTATTCCTTCTTGCTTTTTTTTTGTTTTTGCCGGTATATATATATATATATATATATATATATATATATATATATATATATATGTATATATATAGTAGCGTCCAAAACTAAGGGACAACATTTTTAACCCCAATATTTGTTAGAAATTACTTTTGGACGTTCTTATTTTGAAAATAAATAAATATTTTTTGTAATTCTTTTTCTATCCTTTTCAAATTATTCAAATTTTAGTATGTTATTATGGATGATAACGACAACGGTTGTCAAAATTTCAGTGTTTCACAGGTTAACAGGTCATATTTGGTTTTAAAATTATGTCCCTTAATTTTGGACGCTATTATATATGTGTGTGTGTGTGTGTTTGTGTGTGTGCATGACAAAAATAGATTACAGCTTTTTAAAAACCGCTGAGTTCGCGGAAAAATAAATAAATGTTTCGATGTTAATATCGCTAAAAACGCCAACTTAATTGGCTGAAAAATGCGAAGCTCGTTGTTTGTTTGTTTACAAACAGACGGTTTGAGCACTGTAAGAGTGGTGGCGGATGTCTATTTAAATAAACATTCCGACGAGTTATTTGTCTGTCGTCGAGTGGGAGAAGTGCCGACTGTCAGCACGACGGTTCTAGGTTCAATCCTTGGCTTGGGAGAGATGCTAGTCTAGCGGCACTGATGAGTTGTGATACAACGAAACAAGACTGCATGTCGATGACTACAAATATATATATATATATGTATATGTATATATACATATGATGATTGCAACGTCTTGTCAGACGAGTGCCACTCCCTCAGACATTTAAAATCCATGAGCCCAAATGCTTGAGGGAGTATCTATACTAATATGATGTTACAGAGTCTTAGCTTTGTACGACAGCTAAGTCTCTCTCTCGGTTCAAAATGTTGAGATCCAGCAACAAGCAAGAGCAAGATAGCCAGCAACAAATTAAACTGCAGACCAGCTTAGTGCGGGTAATGGTCTTCCGCGTTATGGTTTTTTTTAAATCAGAGATTTGCTTTATATATATATATATATATATATATATATATATATATATGCGTGTGCGTGTGTGCGCACAAGGTTTATTCTATACAGCAATATAGCTATATATCATGTGCTTCTGATCCTATATCAGAGTCAGTCTCTTATCCTTTTAATTTTTTATGTTTTTATTTTTATCCACGGAGTACAAGTTGACACGCGGGTTGACAATGGGCAGATAACTGACAATGACAAGAGTTTATTTGTTGGTCGTTGTCCTTGCGCGATAAAGGGAGAGGCCATCTTGCAAAAACATCCGGACTTATTGGCAGTCGGCGTCTTTTACTCGGCGCCGACGCTTTTCTAGAAAAGAAGTTTTTCTTTGAGAATAATAAAAGGGGTGGCTATCTAAGAAATGTTCAGTTATGGGTGACGTGTGTGGGGGTGTATAGGAACGGTCAGCTGGGTAGAGAGTTGGGTGCGTGTCGGGAACTGTCAGTTGTAGCGGCTCAAAGAAATGATGCAGCCGTACCGGAAGTGAGATAACAATAAAGGCGGAAGTGGAATGTGAAGGAAACTAAGATGGCGGTTGATAAAATGTAAAGAAAAATAGAAATAACGGTTAAGGGAAGAAGAAAGAAATATATAAAAAGAAAGAAAGGAACAATAAATATATTGAGAAAAGAAAAATGTCCGTAATTTTTAAAAATCGCGACCATGTAAGAACCTAAAAAATATCTGCTTAGACATTAAAAGTAATTTGGTATTGTTTTTGCTATATATCACTATGCTAACAAGTGTAGAAACTGGACTTGGGTGTGCTTGCTCCTTAACTGTCACTTTCTTTTTTAAGTCATTTAGTCCTCAGAATCCATGGCGCTGTTTTGACAAAAGAGAATAATTCTGTTTCAATCCAACTAATATTTATTGTTGATTAGTTTTTGATATTAAAGTATTGATTTTTAGTTCTTTATATCAAGTGGCTATATGCTTTGTTTGGAGCGATTTCTCATTTTTCTTTAAAAAATCCAATCGGTACTATACATGTAAAACTGAAACAAATGGAAATGTCTACCGAATGTGCACTGATATTAAACCTTATGAGACAATTCAGGAGATTTTTTTACATAGGCATCCCCACTTATCAAGGCCAAGAGGCCACTCGAGGATAAGGGTTAAAGAGTGTACAGTAGAAATTGGACAATATAGTAATCGTTAGTAATGGAAATTCGGAAAATTTGTTAACTTATATCGAACGGCTCATCAAAAACTTGTTTACGTTAGACTTGAAGACAACCATATTGTAGTCAGCTGGAAAGCAGGTAAAAACGGAAGACAATTCCATAGGCGTGCGGTTCTAAGAAAGAAGCTTTGTTCATGGAATCTACGCTTAGGTTTAGGCACAGATTAAGAGTGGGGGAAATTATTGATAGTGTTTTCTGCTAGACGGGTGTTTCTTGTGAAAGTTTGGCGAGGGGCGACCATAGATTGGAGATGTATATTTTATATTCTTCTATAACCCTTGTTTATTTCACGTTGGGTCTCTTCATTCCAGCCGTTTTTTTTTTTAATGGGATGATAATTCTATTATTTTATGTTTTCATAGAAATTTTCCTCCAATCAACTCGTCAGATGTGATTTCCATCCGATGTTTTCAACAAAAATGTTAGACATCGGAGGGAAATTACATCTGATGAGTTGATGGGAGGAAAGAGGCCGTGAGTAGGCTCATTGACACGCTCACACAAAATGACTTCGATGGGGCCTTCCAGAAGTTGTTGGAACTTCACAAATGCATCGCAGCTTGAAGAGATTCCTTCGAGAGGGACTACAGTTACATGTGTGTACTACCAATAGAAGTGTCCAAACGGCAAAAAGACTGGTAACTTATTGATGGCACCTCGTACTCGGTCAAAAAAAAAATTGTAAAAATAAATACAATGACTGTTTTTCTTTTTCTATTATTTTTCTGTTGAAAATTCGCCTCGAATTGATTTTGTCGCCTTTTCCTTTTTCTTTTCTATTTCTCCTTGTCTTTTTTTTATGGAAACCGCCCGAGACAAGGTAAGAAGCCACTTGATGTAAAGAGCTAACAAGAACGATGGCTGATTATTGAAAAGACAGGAGATGCCTATTGGTCTTAGTCTTGAAAAGACTAAGACTGTAGGTTGAAAGAAAAACAGTGAGCAGGAAGAGAGTTCCAAAACCTTGCCGTCCTTGAAGAGAAGCGTTTGATTTAAAAAACCGTATTACAATGAGGTATTAAAGCAATGAATTGATGGAGCCCTCTACGGAAGCAAATCGAACGAGCTGGTACAAAAGAAGCAGGGATTAGATAAGATAATTATGAGGAACAGATAGCATTTGTAGAAAAGACTGGGGCTAGCAACATCACGTCTGTGAGAGAGATAGTGCAGTGAAGAAGAAAAAGTTTTTTTTTTTACACGGTGGTCATCACTTATCAAGGCCCGGTAGCCACTCAGGGATAAGGGTTATTGCAAGTGCATTACGTTAGTGTGGAGATTTAATGAAGTGTTTACTTAAGAGGGCGGTTCATTAGGAATTTGTTAACATTGGACTTGAACACATCCAAGTTGTAGTCAGGTGGGAAGCAGGCAGACGGAACAGAGTTCCACAGGCGTGCAGTTCTAAGACTTAAAGAAATCCAAGGTGTAAAAGCAATCAAATTACAGATACGTTTTTGCAATTTATCAAGAACCTTCCAATGAGAAACAGATTCACGAGCCCAAATATGATAAGAGTACCCCATATATGGACTGATATTAGAATTGTAGAGATAGAGAATAACCTCGGGTGTGAGAAAATGTTTAGAGTGATGAAGAGAACTGATTTTACAAGAAGCAAAAAGAGCAGTTGATTAAATTTCATGAGAAAATAAAGGATGCATAGTCCCCCGTGAGTGCACAGTAAATGAAGCATAAATATGGCTAAGTTCAGCATTTAACCCCCCCTCCCCCCATTCAGTCCCTAAACTCCCCAGCAGACGTAAAATCCTGGTGAAAATGAACAAACGGTATAGTTTTTGACCATAACATATGTAAATTTGAGTTCTGCACCATACAAAAAATGGAAATGACTAAGTCCATGCCGCCCCCCCCATTTAGCCCCCAAAGCCTCCAAGGCCTTAACATATTTAAATTTGAGTTCAGCACCATGCAAAACTGCTAAATAGACATACACAGAAAATTTTGGACAAATATAGTAAAACAGTGCCAAAAATGGAGTGTTTTTATTAGCCCTAAAAGAGCCCCTGGGGCACACCCAAGAGTTATTGCGAAGTATAGACAAACAAAATTATATAGAAATCAGTTAGTTACAACTTTTTCAGAAAGTTTTATAAAAATCCAAAGCATCCATTTTTTTTTTAAATAAGCACAACAGTGTCAATTTTAGCCATTTTAATCCGAAAGGCACCCCTAGGGGGGGGGGGGGAGCAACCGGAGTTGTCCTGGAAAATCCGTTCTGTTACTTTTTTTTACTTATATCATGTTTAATGTTTGTGCAAATTTTTTAAAAAATTGCAAGGCGTAGTTATTGAGAAAAGTGCAGAGAGACGAACGGACGAACGGACGAACGGACAAGAATGAATTTATAGTCCACCTTCCTTTTGTTATGCTTTGATATCAGAATGTTGAATATTTCCTTCTTCTACTTCTTCTTTTTCTTCTTTTCTTCCTCTTCTTCTTCTTCTTTTCTTTACCCTTCTTCCTTATTTTCTTCAGTTCATTTCTTTGTTTTCTTCTTCTTATTTCAACTTCTTTTCTTTTCTCTTTTATTCTTCTCTTCTTCAACTGCTCCCATTTCTTCCACCTTCTTTTTTTTTTTTTTTAATTCTTTAACTTCTTTTTCTGTCCCTTTCATCTTAACTCCAATGGAAACCTATCTTTACTTCAAGAGAACATCCTGTGCGGGCAGGATTTATTTTCAACGAAAATCGGCCGGGAGTTGAGAGTACTTTATATTACATTTCGGTTCCCTTTCTGTGTGGGCCCCTTTTTTCGAATTCCTTATAGTGAAAATCTTGTTTTGCAAAGGTCAATGTAATGCAATTTACGTCGTATCAGAATACCTGCCATTTTTACGACGGTGTATAGTTTCTTGAATCGGATACGCCCCACCGCTCAGAACTGCCCGGGTACGTCCAATCTACCAATCAAAGTCCGACTAGAAACAAGACACCCTACTATTATGAACTTCGGATGGGCGGAGAAACATTCTTTTATGATACGTTCGTGTAAGTATATATATATATATATATATATATATATATATATATATATATATAGATAGATAGATAGATAGATAGATAGATAGGTAGATAGATAGATATCCATATATACACATATATAAACACACACATATATATGTGTGTATATATATATATATATATATATATATAACTACTTCATTTACTCACATAAAATTAATATACGAAAGTATAGATTTATGCGTAAACTTTAAATATTTACTTCAAAAGTGCTCAATACGTAGGTAGAGCTAGTTAGTAATTTATAAAATATATATGGCGATTAAGCTACACTGAATATTCGGTGTCTCATCCACTCTTGGATTCGTCAGGCTTATGCGCGCGGTGGATACTAGAAAGCTGATTGGCTAACTAAAATCATCAACAGAAGAGGACCATATAAAAACGAGAAACAACCACAGAATTCGCGCATAAGCCTGACGAATCCTAGAGTGGATGAAACGCCGAATATTCAGTGTAGCTTAATCGCCATATTATATATATATATATATATATATATATATATATATATATATATACATATGATGGTCAACATATGCACCATACCAATCCACACACCTTTGCCAATTCAAAACAAGTGTATTTATGCCAGTAACGTAAAAATCTTGTGTTCTGATGGAAACGAATTCGCTGAAGGCGTTTTTGATATCGCTTAGGTCTTTGAAGCATCTTTCACGCAGAAAGTTGTCGAGGTGTTTGAAAATGTGGTAGCCGGTGATTGAGAGGTAGTGAGAGTATTACAGATGAGGTAGAGTCTTGTGCCTTAATTCGTCCAACTTCTGCAAAATCGGGTTTTTTATGTTTACTAAAAATGAGTGTTGTTGTCGAAGTTTCTTATGCATTTCATCCATTTGTTGATAGTACTTCTTCGCCGTGATGTTTTCGCCTGCATTCAAAATATTGTAACATATGAGATAGGTCGCAGACCATCAAACAGTCAGCATGATTTTCATTTTGTGCCACTCTGGTTTCGGGGAGTGTTGAGGAGCTTCGTCGATGTTCAACTACTGAGCTAAGCATTGCCAATTGTCGCAAAGAACTTACTTTTTATCGCAAGTCAAAACCCGGTCGGGAAACGGGTCGTTCTTGTTGCGTAAAAGAACTGAAGAGGACACTTCAAAACGGCGTTTCTTTTGGTTGTTGTTCAATGCGTGAGAAACCCATTTATCCAATGTATTGTTTTTCCAATCTCTCTCAATTGTTTGAAAACCATCGTATACGTTACATCATATTTAGAAGCACGTTCTCGAACAGTTATGCGTGGATTGGTTTCAAGCAGCAAAGTCCAGCTCCTTCACAGTAGAGATCTCTAGGTGTAAGAAAATATTTTACTCCAATAGTTTCTTCCCCAGAACTGCTAGACTTTGGAACTCCCTTCCGGGATTCTGCTATCCCAACTTATGTCCCCGATAATAGCCCCTTACTTCAAAGAGTCACTGTGCCTTGCTTGGGGTGAAAATTGATTTAAAAAAAAACAAGTCATTTAAAGAAAAAAAAAAAAAGAAAATTAAGGTTTGTTTTACTGTACACATAGATTCGAAAAAGTTGTCAAAAAACAAATATATAACAAATAAATGTTATCAAAAGCAAGATAAGTTACTTTTCTACCAAACTAGATATAATTGTCGTGTTTTTATTCAATGTAACATGTTTATTCAGCTCGAAAAGCATACAGTGTTTACCGATGTATTGGAAAATTCAAAATGGCGCCCGACTCTCTCTTTAACACGGTAAGTTTGGGAAAAGGTGTTATAAATAATGAACTAGACAAAATACTGTTAGAAATTCGCTCAATATATGTTACCGTGACATAAGTTGACATATATTCGGTGCTTTTGTAAATAGTATGCTTTTCGAGCTGAATAAACATGTTACATTGAATAAAAACACGAAAAATATATCCAGTTTCATAGAGAAGTAACTTATCTTGCCTTTGATAACATTTATTTGCTATATATTTGTTTTTTGAAAACTTTTTCGAATCTATGTGGACAGTAATACAAATCCGAATTATCTAAAGGAGTTATAATTTAACTTAAAGAAAAATGACATTAAAATTAGGCTAGACTATAAATATTTTCAATTTAAAAATCTCGGGCAATATTTACCGTATTACTAAGAAAAAAAAGAAGAAAAAAGGAAGAAAAAATGAAGAAAAGAAAAAAGAAAAAAATAAATAAAAAAAGAAGAAAAAAAAGAAAAAGAAGAAAAAAGAAGAAAAAAGGAAAAAAAAGAAGAAAAAGAAAAAAAAGAAGAAAAAAGAAGAAAAAAAGAAGAAAAAAGAAGAAAAAAAAGAAGAAAAGAAACGCAGGATCATGGCATTAGCTTTTCTATCAAAACTGTACTTAAAATCTGTCCCCAGTCGTGGAAGATTTACTTAAGAAAAGTATGATTTTATTCATTGAATTTGGATCTGAAATCCTGAAGGATTTCCTGCAAAAAAATAATTGTCAAAAATATTTATCGTCTTAAAAGATAGTAAAAAAAATCTGTAAGAATTTAAAAAGAAAACTTTCATTTTCCCAGCCTGTAAATAAATATTTTAATTTCGCTTGCCGTAAAATACATTTAAATACAATAAAATGCGCATCATGTTCGCTTGAAAGCCAAATCACAAGATAATATTAGGAAAATAAACACACATTTTACTTGTTTGAAATTTATATATATATATATATATATATATATATATAAATATATATATATTTATAAATATATATATATTTATAAATATATATATATATTTATAAATATATATATATTTATAAATATATATATATATTTATAAATATATATATATATATATTTATAAATATATATATATATATATATATATATTTATCAATATATATATTTATAAATATATATATATATATATTTATAAATATATATATATATATAAATATATATATATATTTACAAATATATATATATATATATTTATCAATATATATATTTATAAATATATATATATATATTTATAAATATATATATATATTTATA
>NC_136525.1:40399964-40417464 GCF_053919585.1 Euprymna scolopes
TAATGACTAATATTGTTTTCTTTTCGTTTTAAGCTTTCGGCGCAGTTAATTTAAAGACCGGCCCGGGATGGGGGCAATAATGCCTCATCCTCACTATTGTATTCTCTCGGTGTTTTTCCCCTTCCTGATAGAATGCCGTTAGACACTATACTTTATAATAAAGAGCAATGTGTTCATCATATATATATATATATATATATATATATATATATATATATATATATATATATATATATATTAAAATGCTTTATAACTTCATTACATGATCACCTGCGCATAACAGCTAAATTGACAGACTTTAAGAGCCCAACGATACGAAACGAGTTTCTTAAAGAGGCTGACATAATAATTTATTATAATAGCTATTAAATACCTACAGACGCTAGTGTTTCATCGTTTTTAGAATCATCAGTGCAGGGTATCACGATTAATACCAGGCGATAGATTCGATCCCGGCGACAGAAGCTATTACTAGTTTCATTGGCAAGGACAAAATCAAAAAATAAATATATATATATCATGTATATATATATATATATATGTATATATATATATATATGTATATGTATGTATATATTATATTCACAATCAAACAACGTCACAGCTCACCAGAGCCATGACAGCCAACAAACCGAAAGGTAAAGACTCAAGTTTCGCCCTCATTTGGTCTCATCAGTTAGACATACCCGAACTCGGGATTTGAAACCCGAGCCTCTTGTATGCGATAGAGTATTCCGCCACGTGAGCAAACGCGCCACACACGAAAAAGTTTATTAACTAATACAAATCAAGCAAACTGCGGAGAAATACGACTATGGAATGGACACACCGTTAACCGCGAGAAATGCTGCTGATTTTAAATATTTATTTTTAAAATGCATTTTTAACGTGTGTCAGAGTTGTCTAATTATTATATGATGAACAAGGGATGTACTCAACAAACCAAGCTATAACCCAATGTCATTTATACTTGCAAGGACTGTACCATCAAACATGCTCACCTAGAGAGGAATTAGTAATAGAATTTCAGAATGTGAGATATTATTTAATTATTTCTGCAGCCAAACTACTTCGGAGCTGACCAGAGCCATGACAGCCAAGAAACTGGAAGCCCAAGACTCTAGGTGTACCCATATTTGATAGCGGGGCAAATCAATCTAATGGATTGGTTGTTTTGGAAGTTGGGTTTATGATCTTTCAGGGACAATCTTGGATTGCCTGGGGTAATAATCTCTGTGTGATTATGGATATTCGTTATTTTAAGCAATTTTCTCGCTTCCATGTTAATTTCATCTATTTTATTAGTAGGGACAGGTTTATACGATTTGTTTAGTTCGTTTCTTGTAACTGAGGGAGTACTTTTAGTTTTATCTTCATGGACAAAAATGTATGAGTTTTGTTAATCAAACATTAACAACTCACGCATACACATTATATATATATATATATATATATATATATATATATATATATATATATATATATATATGAGCAAATAGTTAATAAATAAATTACATCTGGCTGAGATAATTTTATAAATATTAATTATCTAATATTTATAATATACTTTAATTTTACCATCTTGGACAATTTTGGTAAATTTAATTGTAATTTTTATTTTATATATATATATATATATATATATATATATATATATATATATATATATATATATATATTAAATGTAATGGGCGGAAATCTCTCGAGAGCACTTTCAGCTATCATCTCCTCAGGAGAAAATCGATAGCGTAAGAATAATAATGCTATGTCGAAAGTAAAGAATTCTATGGGGAACTATTGAATGTGCCAAAAATTACGGGGACACTAAAATAAAGTTTATTAACGTTTAAAAAATGATTAAAATAATGGCACAACGAGGGGGGATGAGAGAAAAGATTCACAGTTCCCCAAAGTGAAACAATGCGTTAGATATTTCTTTCTGCCGGCACAAAGAAGGTTTCCGCACCGCAATAGAGACAGACTCCAAAATCTTTAAATGGTTTCTGGAGTCCTCTCTATATAGCACCTTGAACCATTCAATTTTATATCTATCAGCACAGCACGGGCTGTCAACCAAATGCTGACCAATAGCAGAGTCCAAGGCTGCGGAAGGAGGGCGACTACCAGACCCCACCCTCCCTTGTCTGATCTTCGATGGAACATGCTGGTTTATACGAGTCAAAAGATGCAAGGATGGTCGCCCAACATAACCAGCATCGCACTGGTATTTCAATTGATATACAATATTACTATTTGGGATGTAAGGCAAACTATCCTTGCGAAATGAAGGAAATGCAGGTATATATATATATAATGTGTGTGTGCAGGAGTTGTTATGTTTGTAACAATGCAGTCTTGTAGAAAAACATAATTCGATGCAAGACAAGGTAAACGGAATAAATCACAACTTCGAATTTTTTTTTAATTATAAATTACTAACAGTTCAGCTCGGCTTTCCTCGGGCCCAATATCGTGTTCATGACTATCTGTGCATATATATATATATATATATATATATATATATATGTATATATATATATATATATATATATATATATATATATATATATATATATATATATATATATGTATAAGGAATGAAAATATACCAGCGGTGGTTGATGTTATGTTTTAAGAAAAATAGAAAAATCGAATGAAATTATTAAAAAATCAACGTTTCGTCCTTATTTCAGGGGACATCTTCAGGATAATTGAAATAAAAATGTAAGAAAAGAAAAAGTCATAGATCGTGCGAAAAAGACAGTTTTTGAATCTTACCCATGTCGAGAAGGACAAATATATATATATATATATATATATATATATATATATATATATATATATATTAAAATGTAACCTAAATCTAAAAATTCAAGTGCTGAAACCCAAATTAGGCGGAGGAGTTTGGTAGAGTCTGTAAAGTTCAACTCTTTCATCTTTGACCTCTTGGTAGACAAATTTTCGCCCAAAACCGATTAAAAGCTTGCTGCATGCCTGAATCCCATTTATATAAAATTTCAAATATTTACACCCAAAATTAACTGAATAGTTTGCTAGATACGGCAAAAGTAAAATATTTAAATTGGTAGCCAAATTTTCGGCCAATAAACGATTGAAAAACTTGGTCTATGTCTGAATACACTTTATGTAAAATTTCAAATGTCAGGCAAAAAATTAGCTGAGTAATTTGGTAGAGACCGTGGAGGTTAAATATTTTTAAACTTTGACCCGTAATTTTGACCCCCTTAACATTTATATTTTTGGGTACAAATTGAATTAAAGAGTTTGATCCATGTCCAAGTAACCTACATCTAAAATTTCAAGTGTTTGGACCCAAAATTGACGGAAGAGTTTGGTAGAGCTTTCAAAGGTCAAATCGTTGAACTTTGACCCCTTGACTGCCAAATCTCTAGCCGAAAACCGACTAAAAAGATTTTCCCAAATCTCATTAGCCCTTGTGTCAAATGTCGAGTCTGAAGACTGAAAATTGACAGAGTAGTTGGTAGAAAAAAGTACACACACAAGCACAGACACACACACACACACACACACACACCGACAATTTCACTTTTATAGATATATAGGTTAATGGTATCATACGGTTAGTTTCTTTGAATTTTCCAGGGAAAATTGCAGAAAAAAGAAGACCTAGAAGATTTTCTTTTTGCTTGCAAAAAAAAAAAAAGAAAATCTTCCAGGACTTAATTTAGTCTCTATCTAATCTTTCCCCCGTTTATTTCCGGGTTTTTTTCCTACCCCGGCCATATTCATGACTTTTTTTTTTGTTTGTTTTAAATCGTATTTTCCTCGATTTAGCTTTGATAAGTGAGGAACGAAACCTGGTTGGCTAACCTTTATTTTCATTTTTTATTTTTTTAAATTCACTACATCTGTATTTAGCCGTTATAAAATTCTGTACCTCCCGAAAAAGAACGTCGTCTACCACTCATCAGAGTGGCTAAATCTAGCGAGATTCGAAATCGGGACCCTATGATAAGAAGCCTAAACCTCACTTTCTGTGCTATCTCGGGCGACTGCCGAATGCATCGCTTTTAATGTAAATATTGCATTTTTTGATACTTTTTGAACGAATTCAATTATTTATACGAAAGTGCTTTTTTACCTATATATATATATATATATATATATATATATATATATATATATATATATATATGTATATATATATATGTATATATATATGTATATATATGTATATATATGTATATATATATATATGTATATATATATGTATATATATATGTATATATATATGTATATATATATATGTATATATATATATGTATATATGTATATGTATATATATATATATATATATATATATATATATATATATATATATATATATATATATATATATATATATGACTTACTTTTATGCAAGCAGTAATTTAAATAATAAAAAAGTAAAAAAAACATCCTAAGATTTGGGGGAAGAAAAATGTAAACAAAGGCAAATAACTCATATATGTGTGTGTGTGTGTGTGTGTGTGTGTGTGTGTGTGTGTGTGTGTGTGTGTGTGTGTGTGTGTGTGTGTGTGAGAGAGAGGGGCATGAGGGCGAGATTCATTCATTAATTTATATAATAATTAAATGAAAGGCTTTTAAAATGTGGAATATAGACTTTCGTAATTCATTTGTATCATGCTCTGCAATTACATTGAACTACATAAATCAAACGATTAGTATAAATAAAAGGTGAAATATTTCTGAAAAAAAATCGCTGTGTGTGTGTGTGTATGTGTGTGTGTTTGTGTATGTGGAAATGTTTTTCAAATATATTTCACCATTTTTTGACATGAAGTTGAACGTCAAAAAACGTCATTATTTTTGCACCAACATAATATATATATATATATATATATATATATATATATATATATATATATATATATATATATATATATATATATATATTGCCCGGGTGTTTGAAGGTATATGTTCAGCAAAAAAAAAAAAGTGGTCAATTTTTTAAACTTTGACCTCTATTATGACCCCTTAACATTTATTGTTTTGGTTTCAAATCAAGTCATTATGTTAGATCCATGTCCAAGGAACCTATATCTAAAACTTGAAGTGTTAACTTCTCCGCCAAAATTGTTTGGCAGAGTTCTCAAAGGTCAAATCGTTTAACTTTGACCCCTTAGCAGCCAAATTTCTGGCCGAAAACCGATCACAAATATTTTCACTAATCTCAGTACCCTGTATATCAGATTTCGAGTCTGTAGACTTAAAATTGAAAGAGTTTTTGCGTAGGGAAATGTACACAGACACACAGACAGACACACAGACACGTTCACTTTTATAGAAATATAGATATATACACGGCGGCGGGAAAATCTATCGATAGAGAGCGAGATATCGTGTGGGTCTAATTGGGACAGAGACTATAAATACGGAACGCTAAAAAAAAAAGATCTTTTGGCTAGACTCACTGTTATAACATAAACGTAACCGAACACCCATAACCTCCACACTTTCCTTGCAAACGATCAGCAAAAACAAACATTGTAAATCGTCGAAAGTCCATAAGTGAGAACTAACAAAATGGTGATGTTTAAAAAGGGAAGCGCCGTCTCTATTTCGCTTCAATTAATCTAAAAAGCCCAACATTATCTTCAGAACGAGAAAGATAAATATTATTTGACGCTCCTTTTCTCTCTATATATATGTGTGCATATATATGTATATATATATATATGTATATATATGCATGTATACATATATGTATATATATGCATGTATACATATTTTTATATATATGTACATATGTATATATATGTATATCTATATCTATCTTCTATACACCAATAAATTCGTTTTTCTTTTGTGTGTATTGATATTCATATTAAACCCCCTCTTTTCTATTTATTTATAAAGAAAATACAATGTTCTCATATATGGGTTGTGGAAATGCATTCACTAGCAAAAGATCTAGCTAATTTGCATATTCTTTTAAACATTAATTTTAATTCATTCCCTATTAGTTTGTTTTTTTTTGGTTTTCTTATGGAATGATCATCTAGAGTTAACTATTACGTGTAATTATATTCATGCAGATATCCTACATGATTTATACTTGCATAATATTTGCGTAAAATCTTTACAGTAAACAAAAAATTGTTTCCATGTATATTTATGTATACGTATATATTTTTGTTTAATCTATTAGTCTATCTATCAATTTATGTATATATCTATAAAAGTGAAAGTGTCTGTCCGTCTGTGTGTGTGTCTGTGTGTGTACATTTACCTACGCAATAACTCTGTCAATTTTTAGTCTACATACTTGAAATTTGATACACAGGGTACTGAGATTTGGGAAAATAGATGTGATCGGTTTTGGCCAGAAATGTGGCGATGAAGGGGTTAAAGTTCAACGATTTGGCCATTGAGAACTCTCCCAAACTCCTCCGACAATTTTGGGTCTAAACACTTGAAATTTTAGATATAGGTTTCTTGGACATGGATCTAAATTAACTTGATTTGAGCCGCAGTCAATAAATTTTAAGGGGTCATAATAGGGGTCACAGTTAAAAAAAATTAACCGCCTTTTTTTCTTCTTTTTTTTTTTTTTTTTGCTCAGCATACACCTCCAGCGACGCCAGGCACCCATGCTAGTATATCTATAAAAGTGAACGTGTATTTGTGTCTGTGTATCTGTGTGTGTACATTTCCCTACGCAATAACTCTGTCAATTTCCCTACGCAATAACTCTGTCAATTTTTAGTCTACAGACTCGGAATTTGATACTGAGATTTCGGAAAATCGATGTGATCCGTTTTCGGCCACAAATTTGCCGATTAAGGAGTTCAATTTCAACGATTTGACCTTTGAGAACTCTACCAAACTTTTCCGCCAATTTTGGGTCTAAACAGTTGAAATTTTAGATAAAGGTTTCTTGGACATGGATCTAATTTAATAACTTGATTTGAGCCCAAAACAGTAAATGTTAAGGGGTCATAATGGGGGTCAAATTTTTAAAAATTGACTTTTTTTTTTGCTCAACATACACCTCCTAATACGCGGGCAACGCCAGTCACCCATGCAAGTATATATATATATATATATATATATATATATATATATATATATATATATATATATATATATATATGACTGTCGTACAGGCGGTCGGGTTTCAATCCTGGCTTGAAGTAGTTATCAGTTTAGCCGTACTGATTCGAAACCCTGCATGTGGATGACTGTATATATATATATATATATATATATATATATATATATATATATATATATATATATATATATATATATATATATATATTAAAAATAATATATATATATACATATATATATATATATTTAAAGGAGATTAGAACAATAGTCTAAAGAGCAGAGTGTATTTTAATGTAATAGTGAAATTACTAATTTAATTATAATACAGGGAAAGAAAAAGTGCTCGTTGTAATTTAGATATATAATAAGCTCGATAGGTAAATATCCTAGAGCTAATTTAATATTTAGTAATGTGATTGATAATTTAAAATTTAAAAATCAAATTATAATTAAATTAAAAATCCGTTTCATAAGAAGGAACAACAACAAAATCAATTATTTGTACGATCGTTTCGGAAAACAGTGTTTTTATTGTGGTAGACATCAAGTTACGGACAATAATTATTACATATAGTTTTTTAATAAACAAGGTTTCCTCATCAGCAAATTGTGAAGGGTTTTTATTAAATTTAAAAGACACCATAAATAAACCTAGCATTAAAATTAAGGCAGATGTATCTGGAAAAAAATTAAAATAATGGTCTGGATTTAAAATTGATAAGAAAATTAATATGGGTTAGAGATAGAAAAGAAATAGAGTAAAATATAAATTAGGTTTAAGTACAATATTATACATACATACATACATACACAAATATATGCATGCATATATATGAAAAAATAGACACATATATACATATACATATATATACAGATATATACATAAAAATATAGGTACAAATATTTACCTTTTAATTTTTCGCCTTTTGAAATCAGGAACTATGGTTAAAGTACTCATATAGATGTTTGCTATAGCTTTTCACCTCATCGAATGATAAATTTTCAAAATGGACGCCCGTGCAATAATTTATTTCGGTTATTTATTTCTTTAAAATATTAGATAAGAACTTTAAAGCCCCCATAGATATAATAAAATGTTCAATAAGAACACAATCAAAGTTTCGGTTGGTTTTTATGCGAGCCCAAATATATCTGAAGCACGTCATTCTAACCTTGAACAAAAGTACAAATTCCCTCAGTCTAGAAGGATTTCCGAAAACAAAATGATTTAATCCAGCATAAAATATACAATACACTTTTTCTTAGCAATAAGAAGACTAGAGTTATTTTTTTTAAATATGTAGTTGAATTGCAGACAGGGTGAACGACCGATTTAGGCACGACAACTGTACCACGATGATGATTTTTTGTTGACATTTGTTTGTCGAATTTTATTCTATTAGAAATCTCTTCGAGAAGAACATCGGATACTTACGGATGGGACGACGTGCAGGTTGCCAACGTTCCCAACAGTGGAACGAATTGGTGTCGAACAGATTGTCAGCCCGCATCGTTTACCACTGAACCACCATCACATCCCATCTCCTGCTGCTTTTCTAAGCACGTTCTTCGGACAAGCAGTGATGAACGGCAATTCTAAAAAAAAAAAAAAAAAAAACATATTTGCAAAAAAATAAGCTCCATTTTTTTTTAGCCTGAAAACACTGAATAATAAGCAATCGAATTTAATTTAGACGAACTGGCATGGTGTTCTTTTTTTTTTTTTTTTTGTTAAAATCTACAAAAAAATTTTATTCTGCTATTTTTAATATTTACAGGAAAATACACGTGAAATATTAAAAAAATTTTCCTTTAATTTAAAATAAAATATTCGTAACTACGTTTTGTTTTTTGTTTGTTTTAATAGTAAATGTGTTTATGCTGTTTTTATTTCTTTTAATAGAAATTTTTTTAATATTGTTTATTGTGTGGTTTAATAGTAAAAGCTGTTATACTATTATTCGTTTCTTTTAATAGGGCATTTTTATTTTGTTTACGTTTTTAAATAGTAAAGATTTTTGGGTTTGTATTACTGTACACATAGATTCGAAAAAATTGTCAAAAAACAAATATATAACAAATAAATATTATCAAAGGCAAGATAAGTTACTTTTCTACCAAACTGGATAGATTTTTTGTGCTTTTATTCAATGTAACATGTTTATTCAGCTCGAAAAACATGCAGTGTTTACCGATGTATTGGAAAATTCAAAATGGCGCCCGACACTCTCTTTAACACGGTAAGTTTGGGAAAAGATGTTATAAATAATAAACTAGACAAAATACTATTTACAAAAACACCGAATATGTCAACTTATGTCACGGTAACATATATTGAGCGAATTTCTAACAGTATTTTGTCTAGTTTATTATTTATAACACCTTCTCCTGAACTTAATATATACAGACAGTGCCAAATTCCGTTGAGATGGGCAGGTAACTTTTTCGACAATTACACGAAACGGCCCAAAAAACTTATTTCGGGCTTTTTGTGTGACTCGGCGTTGTTCGTTACGAACCAGATATAGATACGGACAATCCGGGGACTCACCTTTCGCGGTAAAAAGGAAATTTTCAATCGCTGCATCCGTTCGAAAGTTTTATTAGTATATATATATATATATATATATATATATATATATATATATATATATATATATATATATACACACACATAAATAAACAGAGTTTTATTAATAGTAGAGATAGATTATTATATGTTATGCTTGTATTATTATTAGTATTTTTTTGTTTTTATTTGTTTTAATAGTAAAATCTCTATAATGTTTTTTAATAGTCAATGTTTGTTTGTTTTTTTACACAGTGGTCACCACTTATCAAGGCCCGGAAGCCATTCAGGGATAAGGGTTATTGCAAGTACATTACGTTAGTGTGGAGATTTGATGAAGTGTTTACTTAAGGGGGCGGTTCATTAGGAATTTGTTAACGTTGGACTTGAACACATCCAAGTTGTGGTCCGGAGGGAAGCAGGCACACGGAACAGAGTTCCACAGGCGTGCAGTTCTAAGAAAGAAGCTTTGTTCATGGAATCCGCGTTTTGATTTAGGCACAGATAAAGAGTGGGGGAAATTTTTCACAGTGGATTCAGCTAGACGGGTGTTTTTCGTGAAAGATTCGCGAGGGGGGACCAGAGATTGGAGTTCAGACGAGCACCTGCCATGGAAATAACGATAAAACAAGGATAGGCTCGCAACGTCTCTTCTGTGGGAGAGAAGTTGCAGGGTAGAGAAAAGGGCATCCCCCACTAAGCCACGAAATCTATTTTGTATTCTGTCAAGGCAGGATAGGCTGTTTTTAGCAGCTCCTGCCCACATATATGCAGCAGTATTCCATCCTTGGACGTCAATGTTGTATATTGTATCTTTGTTTTATTTGTAAATTGTTTAGAAACTGTTTTATATTGCTTCTAGTTTGCTTTTATTAAACTAAATGTTTTATATCATTTTTTTGTTTTAATATCAAATTTTTTTTTGTTTCTTTAATGTTGGAACGTTGGCAAACTTCACGGTGTCCCTCCAATAAGTACTCAATATCTTTATAGAAAGCATTTCTAATAAAAAAGATATTATGGAAGCGAATGCTGATTAACAGCATCATCATCTTCATAATGCTCAACAAAAAAAAAACAGCAGGAGCAGTTGTCGTATATAATTGTACATTTGCCGTGCCTAAATCGACCGTACACAAAGAGTAAAACCGCGGATAGAGCTGCAAATTTTATTACAAATCAAACAGTTGGTATCGTTTGGAAGCAGGACGCCATTAATGGACGAAGGGACCATTTATATTTAAAAAAAAGATAACGATAGCTCCGTTAAGTCTACAAAGATAATGGATATCCCCTGTAATGGTAGCTGCGCGTGTAACTATGAGGTAATGTTTGCGTAATTTCTAACCAACCATCTCCTGAACTGGCTCTGGTTGTGTCCAGTGGCAAGGATACGTGCTAGACGACTGGGAACAAAGCCGGGATAAGCAGAGAGCACATACAGCATCTTGAATTCCTAAATCGCCATCAATTTTATTACTGTCCAGGCGCAAAGTTGCTTAAGCAAGGTAAAAAATATATATATATAGCAAGATGACGATCCATGCCTCATTGGATCAAGAACAAGTCCGTTTCTCTGAAAGCCGCGGAAGGTAAACATATCAGGAATTCCCATCGAAGACGACAGCGTTCCGACATTATTGCCTCAGCTAACCATTTTATTCCATGCGTTTTATTTCCTTTTCTAATGTACTTGACGTTCGTGTCTAATATTACGCGAACAGTTCTGAATATCGCGGTAGAACCTGAGCCGCACCACGGGTAATAATTATTTTTACCACACAAGCCGGGTGGAATGAGCTCCTATGAAGGGGAGATAACTGCTGACACCAAGATTCTTTTTAGGGTGGCGAAGGGCGTATGCTAAGAAACATGTTACTTATTTTCAACTGAAATCAAGCCTTTCTTTTACGAAAGGTCAGACTTACATAGATTCAATCTATATTAAATGAGGAAAGCGCAACTTCTACCTGTAGATTTTATGAACGTGATAGAATTAATCTATATCAGCCTCCTGTAGCTGTCATACTAAATCTATTCAACTGCATCCGCCTCCCTATTCCCCCCATATATATATATATATATATATATATATATATATATATATATATATATATATATATATATATATATATATATATGCATTTGGACGATATATAGATATAGGTTCTGGATATATATGACCTTAAATTATATCGGATGGTAAGGCCCCAGCTTGCGAGTTTGGGGAGTGTGGGGCCACCCCTTAACTGTTATTGCTCCCAGGTCCACTCTGACACAGAGTGGTAGTACGTGTTTGGGTCCCAACTGTGGGTTAAATAGAAACCGACTTGAAATAAAACAGATATATTTTATCAAAAAAAATGTTCTTAAAAATCACTGGATTCGACATTAAATAACCTGAAAAGGGTTGATATGCCGTTAAACAAAAACAACCAACCAACTTACCAACCGAATAACGAGATGAAATAAATCACAGACTAATTGATCTTGGTGTTTCCAGTCTTACGAAATATTATTGGGCAGAAATATTTGTATATAAGACAATCACCGCAACATAAAATAACTCAATATGCTAGATAGACAAATTAAAAATTTTAAGATTTTATATTTAAATATTTTGCAGTAAAATATATAATTTTTTTAAACAAAAATTTATTTTTGGAACAAGGAATATATATATATATATATATATATATATATATATATATATATATATATGTGTGTGTGTGTGTGTGTGTGTGTGTATGTGTGTGTGTGTTTATGTGTGTGTCTGTGTGTGTATATATATATATATAATATAAAGCTGAATGTGTGTGTGTGTGTGTGTGTGTGTGTGTGTGTGTGTGTGGTCACGAATAGGCTCCTATATGGTTGACTATTTTCAAAAACGGATTACATATAATGATAGAAGATATATCGAGACACAGGAATGGGTATGTTTGATCTGGCAGAACAGGGGTTCATTAACATTGTGGGGTCTGCGTTCGCGCCTGGTCCACAAAGTATGGAAATAAAAAATTAAAAAATTAAAAATACGTTTACAAATGTTTCTGATATAGATGTACATAAGAATACTTTGATAAGTATGTTTTAACTTAAATAGGGAGTGTATAATAAAATTGTGGGGTCTGCATTCGCGCCTGGCCTCCATAGAATGGAAATAGGCACAAACTTTAATAAAGACTTTTCATATCTATCTGTGTAAGTATACTTTGATAATGTTGTTTCTGTTTGAATAAATATGGTATAATAAAATTATGGGGTGTTCGTTCGCGCCTGACCTCCATAGAATGGAAATATGTCAGAAAGTTTAACAAGGTTTTTTAATATAGATCCACAGAATATTGTGATAAGTGTTTCAATGTGAACAGGTACGGTATAATAAATTATGGGGTTTATCTATTTTATTTTTACTCTCATCATATTTTGCTTTGGTTTTGATACCCCCAAATTCAACCCAAATTTACAACCCTTCCTTTTCTATACGGCAAATGTTATATACTTTCATAAATCAGAGTCCATTTTCTGTAGGCTGTTTTTTAACCCAGCCAACGATATATATATATATATATATATATATATATATATATATATATATATATATATATATAGTGAATAAATGACAAAAAAACTATATTCCAAAGTTCATTATGTTGACAATCATATAATTTATTCCTTTAATTCAGTTTACAATTCTTGACAGTATCTGTTTTGTAGCGCAAAATTAATCACTTTCGAACGCACCTCCGTCATATTAAAGATAATATGCACTTGTGATGTTAGGCTCTTTAAAGTGTTAACTTTGGTTAAAATTGCCAGTTCCTTCTTTTATCGGATTATTTCGATTTTCGATTATCAATAGTTATCAAAGACATTCCATATAAAATCTATCTAAGAACCTTGCCAGGAATATAAAGTACATTTGTTTGATTGTTGTAAAAATCGGCCCAGCCGTTGCGAAGTCTATAGGGAACGAACTCGCAGACACACACACGCACGCACACACACTCACACACACACACACACACACACACAAAGAAAAAAAAAGCTATAATGCGGCCGTTATGTTCGAGCCGTGTCATTACCGTTCAAACCTCTTTCATACGCGCTCATATGCGCTCTGTTACAAAGATTTTCTTCTATATAGTAGAGATTCGCGTGCGCGTGTGTTTTTTTACTTTTAACTGTCCGTTGATTTTTTTGTGGTTTTTTAATTTTTCACCCCCAAAAAAGGCACAGTGCCACTTTTTAGTAGGGAGGGGTAATCTATCGGGGACATAAGTTGCATGGACATTATGAAGGGAGATGAGCAGCAAGAGTCTGTTCACATTACACTTGAACTTCTGCATGTCAGTACAGTTAGGAAAGCAGAATCCCGGAAAAGAGTTCCAAAGTCTAGCATTTCTGGTGAAGACACTATTAGAGTAGAAGGCTTTCTTACATCTAGGGACTTCTACAGTGAAGGGGTGGGATTTAGCTGCTTGTCGGGTTTGTCGGAGGTGTTCATGTCGAGAGGGTGCAAGTGTTTGTAGTTCGTCAGAGCATTCACCATTAAAGTATTTGCAGAACAGGCAGAGGGGTGCAACATTTCGTCGATGGGACAGAGGGTGAAGCCTAGATGACAGTTCAGGACCTATCACGTTGGCGACTCTCTTTTGAAACCTGTCCAGGAGTGAGGGACAAGTAGCAGATGCACCAACCCAAATGTGACAACAGTACTCCGTACATGGGCGAATGGTGACCTTATAGAGGTACAGGATACTTTCTTGCACGATAGAGAGAGCCTACTTTCTTCGCAGCAGCCTTGGCAATGCTCTTAATGTATCTACTCCAGTTGTTGTGTAAATGTTTCTGTAGAAATCTATTGCTTGGGACTAACTGCTACTTAATTTTATTTTATTTTAAAGAAGTCTTCTCATCTAATCCAGTACCTAACCTACTAAGCGCATGCGTATACGTTTTCTTTGACGTATTTGACTTCCGGCGCGTTATTAACAGATTAATACGACATAATCAAAATCGCGATCGATTACAAAGATAAAAAAAAAAAAGATCCCCCACCGTGAAAGACACTCCCGAAGTAAGCGAGTAATAAGGAGAGATAACCACGACGCCGACCACCACCCTCCTAGATTAAGTCAGACGCAAAGACAACACTAAAAATGAAAAAGACGCCGGCAAGCGGATTTGAATACGGCAAACGACTGTCGTAAAAGTTACACTAAAAATGTCGTTTTATTGCTTGAATGTCAGCGGCGCCAATTAGAAGGACTTTGGCGGGAAAATCGTGCGAATCTTTGTGTCGTTAAACTGTCTTGCAAAATGGCGTCGTTTTCCGCCTGGATGTGCGCCAAGACACGATCTCCGTGTTTGTTGGCAGCCGATAAGCCAATCAAAAGTCTGTGCCAAATAAAAAGACAAGTAAAAATTCGCACTGCCTGATATATATATATATATATATATATATATATATATATATATATATATATATATATATATATATATATATATATATATATATATATATATATAGTAAGTTATAAAAATATATATGGCAATAAAGCTGCACAGAATATTCCGCGTTTAATTCTCATGAGAAGTCGTGTAGCTTAATTGCCATATATATTTTTATAACGTACTACCAAGTTCTACCTATGTATTGAGCACTCTCGAAGTCAACACTAAAAATTTACGCATAACATCATATTTTCGTATATTAATTTATGTGATTAAATGAAGTAGTCTTATATATATATATACATATATATATATATATATATATGTATATATATACATATATATATATATATACATATATATATATATATAAGTCAATAAATAGAGAAAATGAAGGTATAAAAACTATATACTAATATATATAGATTTATTCATTTATTTAATAATTAAGGGCGTTGAGTAAGTGGGAACTCTTTATAACTCTGTATACCATTGTATATAAGTTCCAAAATAATTTCCTGAGCTTTATATTTTCTCGATAATCTCCTCTTAAAGAATTGGTTTTGTTGTCCTTTAACTCCTTATATATATATATATATATATATATATATATATATATATATATATATATATATATATATATGGTTACTCATTTAGGAAGGATTTAATTATGTAACGTATTCGTCCAGTGATACGTATGATTTGATTTTCATGAGAAGACCATCGTGACATACCCTGTCAAAAGCCTCAAGTATATCTAGGGCTACTGTCCTACCCACCCCTGCTTAGTTCAGTGTATGGTATATACCTTCAGAGATTACAGTTAGGATATCTGCTGTAGAACGGGCTTCCCTAAATCTATATATTTGGTCGGTCAAAAGTTTAACAGCTGTAAGGTGATGGATTAGAGTTTAGTCAAATATGGACTCAAATATTTTGACGAAAAGTGGGATGGCAAGAATTTAATAGATCTGTTCTTTCGCCAGAATTCTTATGAACAGAAGACTGGAGCAACCTCAGCGGAACATTTTGACGTGTCAAGGTTTTTTATGATATCATGCACTTGAGATCATCTAGTATGGTGTCAGTCCGCAAAGGATAATCAAGGAGGGGTCGGTTTGCTGGGTCAAATGTAGAGTTTGAAGCAAACCGACAGGCAAGCATGTTAGCCTTCTTGGTTGCCATGGAAACAACCTCATAATTGTTGGTTAGTGCGGGTATTGTTTATTGGCCATAATCTACTACACAGTTATAGATTTTCTAGAAATCACGAGATTTTAAGCTTCGATGCGTTTTCTGGTAGTTTCGGTGTATTCTCTCTTAGCTGACGCTATTTCCTTTCTAATTACTTCTAAACTTTTGTCCATTTGTACTAGCTTTATGTCAGATAAATCTGCGATTTGCATGCTGCCTTTGAGCAATGGCAACTGCACAAGTAGAAATAAACTATTGGGGAGAGTGGGGTTTGCTATAGAACTTCCGCGTGGGAACATGAGCTTCAATTACCGCTTTGAACCATTGCGTGATCTGATTTGCGCCCTGTTCTGCAAGAAAGAGAAAAGGTATTTCCCCATGGGGCATCTCTGATGAGATTCCTGATGGCTTTCCAGTAAGTCTTCTTATAATACCTTGACGTTTTAAGTAATGGCTCTTCAGCTTTGGGTCGAGAATTTAGGGCGATTTCTACCATTATCACAGCGTGGTCCGCATTACTGAGTGGGTTATGGACATTCGTGACACAATTCTTAGGATCTGTGGTCAGAAATAGATCTAGAAGTGAGGCTTGTTCATCTTGCTGGTGTAGAAAACGTGTTGGAAACTTAACTGCCTGTGATAGAGAATGAGATATAGAGAAACGATGTGTTATGAGACAATCTGCGTCTGTATAATTAGTTTTATATCTTGATTTACATATCTACATCTGCATTTACACCCTTATATAAAAATCATATTGTGTGATTGTGTGTGTGTAAGTTCCTTTCACATAGGTTCTGAAACGGCTGAGACCAGGTTATCAAATACCTCAAGCCAGGATTGAAACTCGACCGTCTAGGTGAGAGTCAGCGCTTATCTATATATTTATATAAGTGAGAATTTTTGTGTATGTGTGTGTGACAACAACCCTTCATTCATATACTCCACGGTTTTTTTATCTACAAAGTTTAAATTTGATATATAGGGTATTCAGACAAGTGGGAAACTTTAAACGGTTTTCATTTCGTTAAAAGGACTGCTGTGAAGTCAAATCTGAAAAATTGGTACTTGGACTACGAGAAATGCTGATATTTTTTAAGTGCGTTTAACGTCTGACAGAGTGATCTTATCATTATATGATGATCTGCCCATACGAGCTATATATATATATATATATAT
>NC_136525.1:40419964-40432464 GCF_053919585.1 Euprymna scolopes
ATATATATATATATATATATATATATATATATACTAGCATTTGAGTCCGGCGTTGCCCGGGTGTTTGGATGTGTATATTGATCAAAAAAATAAATAAATAAGTGGTAGTAGGAAGGCAGGCTCGAACCCATACCTCAAAGGAGGAAAAGAACAGGGTAAAACCTAACGTTTATGCTGTTACGACCACCGCCAAACAGTAAGCGACATTTTTTTTTAAATTAAGGCGAGACAATCTAAAGGAGAGGATTACTTTTAAAAATATCGGCGAAATAAGTGACCCCCCCCCCTGTAGAAAAGTGCCTAGTTGAAGGGAAAGATACTAATGTTTTTAGCCAATTTTTCGATATCTGTCGTATAAAAGGTCGAAGTTTAAAACGATACTGATCTTGGTAAAATCCGTCGCCTCTATTGAAAGTGTAAGGCAGACATGCAAACTGACATACATACATATATTTATAATTGGTAAATTTTCCGACCCAAACTGATGAAAAAGTTTGCCCTATCCCTGAATACCCTTTATGTAAAATTTCAAATATTTAGACCAGAAATTGTCTGAGTAATTTGAAAGAGACCGCAGAGGTTATTTTTTATTAAGCTCGGCCCATATTATGACCCCTACAAATTTATTGTTTTGGGCTGAAATCAAGTTATTAAGTCAGATACATGTTCAAGGAATCTATATCTAAATTTTCAAGTGCGTAGACCCAAAATTGTCGGAGGAGTTTGGTAGAGTTCTCAAAGGTCAAATCGTTGAATTTTGACCCCTTAATCGCCAAATTTCTGGCGAAAAACCGATCAGGTCGATTTTCCCAAATCTCAGTACCCTGAATATCAAATTTCGAGTCTGTAGACTAAAAATTGACATAGTTATTGCGTAGGGAAATGTACACAGACACACACAGACACACAGACACAGCCACGTTCACTTATATATATATATATATATATATATATATATATATATATATATATATATATATATATATATGCATATATATATATATTAAAAATGTTTATATATACATATGTGTATAGGGCCGACCACTTCCCTAGTTGAGTTCATAATTAATGGATACTCCAATTTAACAGCTAAATCTGACTCCCAAGATCGCCATGGGCATGGAATATGTGCCTACATTAAGGATGGCTTCCCATGTGGCAGGGATATCTCTAGAGAAGATCCTAATTTACCCTATATGTGCTTCAGGGTTGCACTTGCTAACACCACTGCATTTATATTTGCCCTCTATAGGCTCCACAACAGCGGAGTTACTATCTTTAAGAGCATATCTGAGAAAATAGACCACATACTGTCTTCACATCCCTCGGCTAACATCCACATCTGTTGTGACTTCAACGTCCATAACGTGGAATGGCTGACCCATTCAAATCAGACCGATGACCAAGGGAGGTTTTGTCATGATTTTGCCATTGCTTATGACCTCACTCAGATTGTTCGCGAACCCACCCGTGTGCCCGATACACCCAATCAATATGCAAGCCTCTTAGGCCTTTTTCTCTCCACTTCCCCTGAGCTATATTCATGTACCGTTCATTCTCCTCTAGGATCCTCCGACCACTCCGTCGTATCAGTTAAGATAAAAACGAAATGTAAGAAGCCCCCAGACGTACCCCTCCACCGTACTGTATACCGATACTCTATGGCTGACTGGGATAGCTTCCGTACATTCATATCTGATTTACCTCTGCATTCCATGTTTAAAAAGGAAGTGTCCTCTATAGTATCAGATCTGACCGAATGGTTAATTGTAGGCATAGACCAATTCATACCATCTAAAAATTCCAACAAAAACCTAACAGCCAGCCATGGTTCTCCCCAGAATGCGCTGCTGCTATCGCGCACAGAAATCACTTTTTCCATAGCTACAACGTAATAGATGCACTGAGACTAAAGCTGCTTTCAGGACTGCCAGCAACCACTGTAAAAGAGTAATAAAAAATGCAAGAGAGCTATATGCCCAGTCTGTTAAATCCAAGGTAGCTGATCAGCGGCTTGGTTCCCACCAGTTTTGGCAAATAACAAATAGGATCCTGAACAGAAATGTGCGTTCTATCCCAACCATTATCAATGGACCAGAGGTCATCTCGTCAGCGTCAGACAAGGCCAAACTATTTGCAAAGAACTTTGCAGCTAATTCTACCCTATGCGACGAAGGCCATCAACTCCCCATATTTCCTCCTATAACACAGAACAAGCTAGGTAACATACAAATATCTGTGCATGAGGTCGCCAAGCTAATAAAAACCTAGATTCCAGTAAAGCAACTGGCCCTGATGGCATCCCAATTATAGTGTTAAAAAAGCTTCAACCAGAACTTGCTCCCATACTTACGAAACTATTTAAGCGCTGCCTTACGGTGAAGTGCTTTCCGACCCCCTGGAAGACCTCATCAGTTTGCCCTGAATTTAAGAATTCAGGTGATAAGTCATCTCCCTCTCAGTACAGACCAATAAGTCTTCTCTGTGTTATGAGTAAGTTGCTGGAATCAATATTAAATAGAGAAATAGTCGGCCACCTCAGCAGGAATGGCCTTCTTAGTGACACACAATATGGTTCCCGCTCTGCAAGATCTACCGCAGATGTGCTGACGGTTATATCCCACAGGATTAGTGAATCTCTTGACAAAGGCTTCCTTTCTAGGGCAATTGCTCTTGACATATCAAAGGCCTTCGACAAAGTATGGCATAAGGGTCTACTCCACTAGATTTCCAGCTACGGTATAACTGGAAATGTTTTCTCAATCATTAAATCATTTCTCTCCGATAGGCTCATAAGAGTAGTAGTAGATGGACAAAAATCGGAGGCCTGTAATATAAATGCTGGAATCCCTCAGGGGTCAATCCTCGGCCCAACTCTCTTCCTGATCTACATCAATGACCTCCCTAAACACATACTTAAATCATTCGTTGACATCTATGCTGATGACACGACCATCTACGGCAACACATCAAAGGCTGTAAATGACGAAGTTCTCTCTGATTCTCTCTCCTCTGATCTCGAGCGCGTGGTTCAGTGGGGGAAGATGTGGCTAGTTACCTTTAATGCATCCAAAACCAAACTCCTATCCTTACATCATCAACGCTCTGATCCCCAGCTGGCATCAATTGTGATGGATGGCTCTCGTCTGGGTGAGGCCCCGTGTTTTGACAAGCTTCTGAGTTTGACCTTTACTCCTGATCTGAAATGGAACACGTACATCAAGTCTGTTGCCAAGGTCGCTGGAAAGATGGTGGGATCTTTCTACCGCTCCAGAAGATATCTCACTACTGATGCAATTCTCTATCTATATAAAAGCCAAGTACGTCCAAAGATGGAATACTGTTGCCATATCTGGGCAGGAGCTGCCAAAAACAGCCTATCATGCCTTGACAAAGTACAAAATAGACTTCGTGGTTTAGTGGGGGATGCCCTTTTCTCTACCCTGCAACCTCTCTCCCACAGAAGAAACGTTGCGAGCCTATCCTTGTTTTATCGTTATTTCCATGGCAGGTGCTCGTCTGAACTCCAATCCCTGGTCCCCCCTCGCCAATCTTTCACGAAAAACACCCGTCTAGCTGAATCCACTGTGAAAATTTTCTCCCACTCTATATCTGTGCCTAAATCAAAACGCGGATTTCATGAACAAAGCTTCTTTCTTAGAACTGCACGCCTGTGGAACTCTGTTCCGTCTGCCTGCTTCCCTCCGGACTACAACTTGGATGTCTTCAAGTCTAATGTTAATAAATTCCTAATGAACCGCCCCCTTAAGTAAACACTTCATCAAATCTCCTCACTAACGTAATGTACTTGCAATAACCCTTATCCCTGAGTGGCTTCCGGGCCTTGATAAGTGGTGATCACTGTGTAAAAAAAAAAATAATATATGAACAAATGATTAATAAAACACGTTAAAAGATATCTTGAAAAAGAGTTAAAAACATATTTAATTTTAAAAAAAGAAGCACAACATAAGTGGATAGTCCTTAATCCGCGGAGTTTCGAAGAAATACTCTCCTTCTCATCAGAGGGCAGGAATTAGCAAAATGCGGGATCGGATTTTGCATATAAAAGTATTTAATGAAACTACAAGTAAGTCATAGATCTTACTTGGTTTAAAAAATGGGTGCGGTAAGGGGAATCGGAGGTAAAAGAAAAATGATAAAAAGATTTAACAGGAATGGATAGTCCGGTAAAAAATCCAAGAATGGTAAAATCCAAATTTTTATTTTATATATATATATATATATATATATATATATATATATATATATATATATATATATATATATATAAACAATATTTAATATACATTTATATTTTATTGAGCTTTTACATCTGGTTGAGATTACTTTACTTGTAAATATTAACTCTTTAATATTTATAATATATTTTAAGTTTACCATTTTGATTACCTTGGTAAACTTATTGTAATTTTTATTTATTGTTTTATTTTATTCATATATATATATATATATATATATATATATATATATATATATAACTACTTAATTTAATCACATAAAATTAATATACGAAAGTATAGATTTATGCGTAAACTTTAAGTATCTACTTCAAAAGTGTTCAATACTAGTTAGTAAGTTATAAAATATATATGGCGATTAAGCTACACTGAATATTCCGCGTTTCATCCCTCTAGGATTCTTCAGGCTTATGGGCGAATTTTGTGGTTGTTTGTCATTTTTATATGCTCATCTTCTATTGAAATTTTAGTTAGCCAATCAGCTTTCTAGTATCCACCGCTCCCTTCCTATCAGCCAATGAGAATGCATTTATCGGACAAAGGCCTATTTGACCTCTGGTTGACCTGTTTCTTTGTGTGTTCTCTATTTAGCCTAGATATTTAGCTTCTTGATCTGTTTTAAATCTAGGTTAGTGTTTTTTTTTGTTTTTTTTAGTTTATATACAAACATGTATATGTGTACACACATATATATGCACATATACATACCAATATATATACATGCATATATGTGTGATCCTTTATGTATATTCATGTTTATTTAATTTATTTATTTGTTTAATTTCTATTCTGCTTAAACGTTTCCAGAAATCTTTGACTTACTTGTTGTTTCATCAAATACTTTTGTATGCAAAATCTGATCCCACATTTTGCTAATTCCTACCCTCTGATGAGAAGGAACGTATTTCTTCGAAACTCCGCAGATTAAGGTCTATCCACTTATCAAGTGTTTCCTTTTCAGATTAATTGTTTTTAACTCTTTTTCAAAGTGTTTTTTAACACGTTTTATTAACTGTTTGCTCATATATATATATATATATATATATATTCCATGATAAACAACTGATGATCCCTTTAAGAATATTAGTAGTATTATTTGTTCATGTAAGTAAAGGTATTCAGCGATACGGAAGATTAATTGACTTACTGACAAAATAATGTTCCAAGAAAGACAATTTTTCATAGCTTTAAAGATTTTAAAGAAACTATCAAGACTGGCTATTTGTTTGTTTGTAAATAAACTAGCAGCTTGAGCACGGTAATAATGAAGGGCAATGTGTGAAACCCCTATTTTCATGCAGGATAACGCCTCCTGCTGCCACAAGGCTAAGCATGTGATGGAATTTTTGAACGAGCAAAATGTGGATGTTTTGGATTGGCCTCCTCAAAGTCCGGTACTAAACCTCATTGAAAATCTACGGTCTACTTTGGGGAACCGTATGAATGCAAGAAACTATATCAATACTGAAGATTTGTGGCTAAAACTTCAAGAAGAATGGGCGAAAGTTTCGCGTGATGAACGTCGCCATCTCATTCAATCTTGCAGTAGAAGGTGGGCTGCAGTTATTGAAAATAAGGACTTGTTCACTAGATATTAAATGTATGTTAACCAACTTTGGTATTTTGATGTTTCAATGTTACTATTTTTAAATTTTCTTTGTCCCACGGTTTTGGCCACTTTAATTAAAAAAAATGAAATGCTCATAACTTTTTTTCTATCCTTTATAATGAAGTGTAATTAATACAGTGTATCAACATAAGAGATATGTTAAATGCGTGTCAGTTTAGCTGTAATCCCTCCCCCCCCCGAATGTTCTGGAGACATTGAAAAAAAAAACTAAACTGTTCCAGATTTTTGGCCGCTAGTTTGTGTGTACACATATATATATATATATATATATATATATATATATATATATATATATATATATATATATATATATATATATACATTTATGGGGGGAGTGAATGTGTGTGTGTGTGTGTGTGTGTGTGTGTGTGTATGTGTGTTTATTTCAATCTCGGGGATTGGGGGGGGGGTATTTTTGTTCCTATTTACTATGCCTCCCCACGGGGCAGAGTTAGACAACAGGGTCGTTTTTTAATGTGGAGAAAAGGAACAAAAATAAAAATTGTCTCAGTCGTGAAGGATTTCTCCTCCACTAACAGAGAACAAGAAATTGAAGTGCAGAATCTGAAGAACAGATACTACACTTTGAGGTATTTATTTGCTTCCCCACTGAGCAAATTAGGCACAAGGCCGATTTTTAAAGTGAGGAGTGAAGGTGAAATAGGGACCAACTCCCCGGGGAGTAGGGGAGCTGGATAGTGACAATTGGTATGAAGGGTTGCCCCTACATTGACCAAGGTCTTATATGTGGGGTTGCCCCCACATACGGTCTTTGCTTGCAGTATCTGCCGGAACAGATACTACACTTTTATTTTAAACCGAAGGCCAAGGTTAATTTATTATAACTTGTTCCAATCGACAGTACAACAATTATATTATTCTGCCGATTTCATCAGATAATTTAAGTAAAAAAAAAATCGGCAGATTGATATTATTGTCCTGTTGAGTGAAAAAGGTGTAATGATTTAAGCAACAAAAAAAAACCCCGAGGTTGAAATAATAAACACATATTTAGCTCTAGTAAAGTATTGAGCACTTTTCCTCCTTTTTTTTTTACCAAATATACATCCTAATATATATCTATATAGTAGAAAGATTAATAATTGTGAATCATATATTTGTTTCAATAGGAGAAACAAACAAAATCAATTTAAGTGTACGATCGTTTCGGAAACGATGTTCATTTTAATCAAATTGACAATAATTATAAAAAATAATTAACAAAAGGTTTCCTCTTGGGACATACCCTCCTCATCAGCAAAAATAGAGGGAGGAAAAGTTTAAGACACCAAAATAAAACAAGCATTTTTGTCTTAAGGCGAATATTTCTTCAAATATTTAAAAACATAATCAACGAAGTTATTAATTTTATGTTGATAAAGAAAATAGAAAATTAGGAATAATATTAAGAGAACATTTTTTCGTTTATATATATATATATATATATATATATATATATATATATATATGTTGTTTTGATTTTAGCGATATGTTTTGAATGAATTCAGTTATTTACGAAAGTGCCTTTTTCCCTAAATGCGAGTTGGGAATAATTTTCCCTTTTAACCAATTTGGTACCCCCACATGGAGAGCGGTATATATATTATTTTTAAAATATAATTATCCACTGACACGTGTTTCGTCGTCTACGACTCATCGGAGTGGTTGTATTTAGTGAGATTCGAAATCGGGACCCAACGGTAATGAGCCTAAACCCTTACCCCTGGTCCATCTCGCCAACTGTCTGGATATATCGCGATTTACTTAGATGTTGTTTTTGTTTTGGTTTTAGCGATATGTTTTGAATGAATTCATAATTCCGGCAAAAAGAAAGTCCGCACTTGTAATTTTTCAATTCATGTTAAATTTAACGTAATTGTTTAAACAACCTATACCTCATTTGATTCGCCTTTTTTCCCCTATAATTTTACCTGTTCGTATTTGACATTGAATTGAAATATTCTAGTGTTCACGTCAATTTAAAAAAAAAAATAACTTAAAATTGAGGAGGCAAAAAGAAAGTCTGCAGAATCGAAAATTATTATTTAAATGTAATTTTAGGACATTAATGGGTCAACGTTTAGAAAAAAAATGATCTCTGTGGTCTCTACCAAATTACTAAGCCAATATTTGGTCCAAACATTTGAAATTTCACCTAAAGTGTATTCAGACACGGGGCAAGATTTTTAATCGTTTTTTTTTTTCTTTGCCGAGAGTTTTACTTCAAGGGGATCAAAGTTCAACGGATTTGACCTTTGCGGTCTCCAGCAAACTGTTAACCCCATTTTGGGTCTAAACATTTGAAATTTTACATAAAGGGTATTCAGACAGCAGCAAGCTTTTTAATCAGTATTTGGCCGTCAAGTGGTCAAAGTTTACAGAGTTGATTCTTGCAGACTCTACCAAACCCCTCCGCTAATTGTGGGTCTCAACACTTGAAATTTTAGATGTAGGTTACTTGGACATGGCTCAAACGTTTTAATTTAATTTGAGCACAAAACAATAAATGTTAAGGGGTCAAAATTGAGGTCAAAGTTTAAAAAAATATATTTGACGTCAGCGGTATCTACCAACTTTTCTCTATGGTAGTTAATGAATCCTATTATATAGAAATGCATTACCGTACATATTCACACTTTTCAATATATACAGATGCACATAAAGTTATGAAAAGTAAATAGGGCTCGAGCAAAGCCGGGTGAAACTGCTAGTATATATATAAAATAGATCCTAGCTAAAGAAATTTACTGCATATTCATTTATATACGTTTTAAGAATTACACATAAAACAGTTCCGTGTACGATCGTTTCCGAGACGATGTAAAATTTTATTGGTATCATGTCTCTCTCTCTCCTTCTCTCTCTCTCTCTCCTTCTCTCTCGCTCTCTCTATCTCTCTCTCTCTCTCTCTCTCGTGCGCGGCCCTGTCGGTGGGGCATTAGAATACGCCGACTGCCCCCCTACAGAGGGTAAAAGTCCCTCAATGGGGGTCCTGGATATGACCTTAAACTATATCCGATGGTGAGGCCCCAGCTTGCGGGCTCTGGGGAGTGTGGAGCCATCCTTTAATTACTATTGCTCCCAGGTCCACTCTGACCCGGAGTGGTAGTACCTGTTAGGGTCCCAACTATGGGTTAAATAGAAACTGACGTGCAAAAAACAAATATATTCTATTAAAAAAAAATTTCTTCAAAATCACCGGATTCGGCATTAAATAACCTGAAAAGGGTTGATATGCCGTAAAACAAAAACAACCAACCAACTCTCTTGTGCGTGTTTGTGCCCTTGACCTATACTGTCGAATTTCAGGATTTCAGAGGACTCAGTGTGTCTTTCAAAGATTTTTTTTGTTGTTTTTTTTTGTTTTTGTTTTTTTTTTTTTTTTGTTTCAACACTCCATTGCAAACATTTTTGTTTGTTCTGAAGGGTAACGTTTGTCTTTTTTTCTTTTTTTTTTCTTTTTTTTTTTTTGAAGTGCTGTTGTCACCCCAGACCCGTCCTAACATGTGTGTTGAGAAGTGGAAGTGACCTTTGACCTGCCGATCGATTACTCTCCGTCAGTTTGGGCGAGTGATAATAACATAAATTGGTTACTAAGACTTATTTCGGGGATCGGAGGGGAGCTGAAGTTTTTGGATAATAATGTTTCAGTCGGCAAAGTCTTGTGTTTCTCTTTGGGACAGGGGACTTTCAGGGTGTGAGAGTTCGGGACAGGACGTCTTTTGATGTGGGGGGGGAGCAGAGCTTTATGTAGTTTTTGGTCTTTGTTATTTATTTATTTATTTATTTATTTATTTATTTCTGGGAAGCCCAAAAGAGTCGATTTTCCAATTTAATCCGTGGGCTTATCGCTTTGACCTTTAATTCTTGATCCTGTGACCCCCCCCACCGACGAGGAATGCTGGAAATACGCAGCAACGGAGAAAGTTCCCCCACTTTTTGGACTTTTTGAACTCGTCCAGCAAAGAAAAAAATAAATCCGAAAAATCTTTTTTCTTTTTTTTTTTCTTTTTTCTATTCCAAATTTTTTTGCTTTTACTCTTGCTTTCTTTTTTCTTTCTCTCTTTTTTATTTGATTTTTTTTTTACAAGGATGTAACCACTTATCAAGGCCAGAACGTTTCTCGAGGATAAGTGTTAATGCATTTTAAGTTGTATTTTTGTAATCCTAGCATTATTTCCTTGTTTTTCGTTTATTTTCTTTTTCTTTTTTCGTACTTAACCCCTTTTTCTTTGTTCTTTCTTGTTCTCTTTTTTTTTTTGATAAAATCCTGGACATCGACAGTCTAGATCAACGATACACACACGCATATGCATACACGATACAAAAAAGACATGATATTAATACATATCTATATTGTCTCAGAAACGATCGTACACAGAAGTGTTGTTTCTGGTAAATTATTGGAACGTATATAAATAAATATATCTTACAATTGCTTAGCTAATATATATATATATATATATATATATATATATATATATATATATATATATATATATATGATTTTCTTGGGCATATCACAAAAGTAATGTTTTTTCCAGTTATATGATGATAGCCCATAATATATATATTAACAGTATTTATCGTTTGAAAAAAACAACAACAACAACAACAAATATATATATATATATATATATATATATATATATATATATATATATAACTACTTTATTTACTCACATAAAATTAAGAAACGAAAGTATAGATTTATGCGTAAACTTTAAGTATTTACTTCAAAAGTGCTCAATACGTGGGTAGAGCTAGTTAGTAATTTATAAAATATATATGGCGATTAAGCTACACTGAATATTCCGCGTTTCATTCACGCTAGGACTCTTCAGGCTTATGCGCGAATTCTGTGGTTGTTTATCGTTTTTATATGCTCCTCTTCTATTGAGATTTTAGTTAGCCAATCAGCTTTCTAGTATGCACAGCGCCCTTCCTATCAGCCAATGAGCATGCATTTATCGGACAAAGGCCTATTTGGCCTCTGGTTGACCTGTTCCTTTGTGTGTGCTCTATTTAGTCTCTTGATCTGTTTTAAAACTAGGTAAGTTTTTTTATGTTAGTTTATATATAAATATATATATGTGTACATACATATATGCACATATATATATATGTGTGTGATCGTTTATGCATATTCATGTTTATTTAATTTATTTATTTGTTTATCATCTATTGTTTTTGTTAGTTTTAAAACTATTTTGTATCGCTATCCTAGAGTAAATTTTATCTTGTGATAACAGTTGTTTGCTATTTCTCTTCTACAATTTAATAGATGTAGCAAATTTTTCATGAATGCATAATCCACATGGGTCTTCTAGGTCCCTACACGTGGTAGCTTGTCTTATTTTCCATTCGACTACCGGCTAATGTCAGCTTTCTTTGAGTTCCCAGTATTTATTCGCTAGTGTTGTTTTCCTACGGTGTTTTTTATTGTTGAATGTACTTTTGTGGTCATAGTATCGGGTTTTGAAATCTAAGGAAGTCATACCTACGTAATATTTCTTGTTATTTGGGTTTTCTTTTGTAAATATTGTGGCCTGGTAAACTACGCTTTTAGTTATATATATATATATATATATATATATATATATATATATATATATATATATATATATAAAGTGAAATTGGCTCTACGTGTGTGTCTGTGTGCGTACATTTCCGTAACAAAATACGCTGTCAACAGCCTCGATATGTAACAAATGGGGTATTGAGATTTTCGAAAATCTTTTTAATCGATTCTCAGCCAGAAATCTGGCTGTTACGGGGTTCAAAGTACAACGATTTGACTTTGAAAACTCTACCAAACTCCTCCGCCAATTTTGGGTACATGCATGTGAAATTTTTGATTTTGTTCCCTATATATTCTTAAACAGCTTGGCCGACTTTTCATGAAATTTCACACGAATGTATTTTTTGTATCCGGCGGTGTTCTTAAGTAGGTTTTTTCGCGAAAAGTCTCTGACAATAATCGATAATCGAAAAAAATCCGATGAAAGAAGAAACAATCGATTTTGACCAATGTAAACAACTTATACAATCTAACATCATAAATGCATTTGAGAAATTTTATTATCACACAAGCAAAAGGGCCGGACATATTAAATCAACAGTAGGTTCTTTGATATAACAGAGGCGCGTTCGAAAGCATGTTTAGCACAATTGACGAATGTTCTTGACTTTTGCATTTTTAATTTTAATCCAAGCCATTGTATATAAAAATTATTTTTTTTTAAACAAACAGTAAATTCTCTACAGTGCAATGTAGACTCTACTGTATTATGGACAAAGCCACTTCGGGGAAGCATGTGAAGCTTTCTCCCGGTGCGCAGCGATAGGTCCCCAACTAGAGCAGCCAATCAATCGATTTGACTGAAAAATGGGCGATTTTACCGATTTCGAGTTTTATTGCGATTGAAACCGTTACATTCGGATTATAGTCACTTGACGCCGTTGGAGATTCAACGTATCTATCCACTGCTAACCACTGATAAATCCAATTCCATTGTCGAGTCCGTACCGAATGGTATTATATACTAGACTACCCGTGACCCGTTGGGTCAGTATGTTATATTAGTTATGGAATTAATGTATAAGCG
>NC_136525.1:40439964-40474964 GCF_053919585.1 Euprymna scolopes
TTTTCAGTTATAACATCAAAGAAAGGTTATTGTTTTTTTTTTGTGTTGTTTTTTACATGGGGGTCACCACTTATCAGGGCCCGGAGGCCACTCAGGGATAAGGGTTATTTCGTGTACAGTAATCAATGAGATAGTATTGTAGTAATAATTAGTATTGGAGATTTGATAGAGTGTCTTACTTAATGGGGCGGTTTGTCAGGAGTTTGGCCCGGGTATAGTCCTTGCAAGACGGTGGGTCAGTTTTGCCTCCAACATTAGAGAGCCAGTAGTTAATTCCTGTTGTTGGAGTGGTAACGTGGTTTTCCTTCGAAAAGGTCCACGATAATTCATGGTGTTCTCGGCAAGAGTTCTGGTGTCTTTAATTAGGCATAAATCGAGTCCCTTGGGACCCTAATTAATTTGAGAAAAGTTCAAACATTTAGTTGATATAAACATACTGAAAATGGTCAAATGATTCCATCCTCTAATTGGAAGATCTTCGGTGATCGGGAGATCCTATTTATTAAAAAGGAGATTAGAAGGTGATTACATACTACGAACATTAAATTAATATATAGATATGCTAATTTAATGTTCATAATATGTAATAACCTTCTATCCTCCCTTTTAATAAATAGGATATCCCGATCAAATAATTTACAATCTGGAGACTGTGACACACATACGTACGTTAAAGGTACTACGGTATTCATATATAGATGATGTTGATATCGAATTTTTCCAGCATATACTCATTAGAAAAAACAGAATTTACCAAGAAAATTCACAACCATGTAATATCAAAAAAGGAATCGTGAAATAATTAGGAAAGACCTACAAAAGGTAACCATTTTTGGTTTCCATTATATACAGGGTGAAACGATAAATATGTCGCAGGGGATCGGTGAATAATCAGTGGATGGCGGCAATCAGGCTGGCTTTGGTGTGTGGGAGGTCATGTTGGTGATGTTCTCGACGTATGACCAAACGAATCCTTTTTCACCGAACATTTAGGTGATAAACATGAAGAAACTTTTGCGGCGCCATTTTCGATAAGGCATTCTTCTCGGAGCCGACTTTTGGTGAGTCTCGCTCTTGCTGGAGGTTTTTTGTAGACTGAAAAACAAAATGGATGTTTACAAAAAAAGGCACCAAGTAATTATCTTGGCCAATACAAATTAACCAATCACAGGCTGCCCACAAGAAATGTGCGCAGAGGGCCTAAAACATGAAAATGATATTGTAACTGGAATTTCTCACACCTGTCTTGAAATTGCATCTGAATATTGCCAAATATGAACTTTGACCTACGGATCTCCATTGACTTCCCCTGCCTATTTGACATTTCAGACTTTTTTGTTGCTATAGCTACTTTCATTCTGTTCTGCAATTTCAAAAAAAAAATCTTTTATACGAAGATGGGGTTTGTTTTACTGTACACGTAGATTCGAAAAAGGTGTCAAAAACAAATATATAACAAATAAATGTTATCAAAGGCAAGATAAGTTACATTTCTACCTAACTGGATAATTTGTTTAGTGTTTTTATTTAATGTAACGTGTTTATTCAGCTAAAAAAACATACAGTGTTTACTGATGTATTTGAAAAATGCAAATGGCGGCATGATCGTTGCTGAACACGGTAAGTTTGGGAAAACGAGTTGAAACAAACAAATTATACAAAATACTCTTAGAAACTCACTCAATATATGTTATCGTGACGTGGGCGGACATATATTTAGTGGGTTTCTAACTGAATTTTGTATCATTTGTTTGTTTGAACTCATTTTCCCAAACATACCGTGTTCAATAGCGAGCGTGCCGCCATCTTTCTTTTTAAAACACTTTATGGTTCTTTTTTAAGCACTGTATAATTTTCGCACCGATTACACGCTTTAAAGTGAAAAACTCTTTAAGTGAAAAACGCTTTAAGTGAAAAACTTTTCCAGATAGGTAGAAGAGTAACTTATCTTGCCTTTGATAACATGTATTTGTTATATACAGGGTGACCCCCCCCCAAAAAAAAAACAAAAAAAACAAATGTAATTGTTTTTCTGACCATTTTACAGTCAACGGAGAAAAAAAAAGGTCAAAGACCGGAGTGTTTTGATGTGATGTTTTGAATATAATAAACTAGTTATGACCAAAACACTAAGAAACGAGGCCTAATTAGAGTGGGGGCCCTTTTTTTGTCACCCTGTGAGCCTGTATTTGTTTTTTGACCACTTTTCCGAATCTATGCCCGTGCAATAAATTATTTCCGTTAGCGTATTTTTGATTTAAAGACGCTACGGTTTATATTTAGAATGTTGCTTGTGCAATTACATGTTGTAAGGGGAGATAATTGTCATGTTTTCTTTACTTTATTTATTTGAAGGGTGTAAGGGAGATAATTAGTCTAACTTAATTTATTTTAAAAAAATTGTAATCTATTTTTACTAATAAGTAATTTTTAATGATTTAAGGTGGTTTATATTTGTTAAATTTAAACCAACGTTTATGACTGCATGTAAATATAAGCTACTGTCTTGAATTTAATAGTGTGGTTGTATTTTTTATATCTTCATATTTTAAAATTTTTAGGGTCTCTTTTGTACATAGTGCACAAAATTTATCTCCTGGTTTATATGATTTGCAAATCTCAATTAATCGCCATTTTAAGCTGAAAGAAATGTTGCTGTTTTTTAGTTGCCAAATATAGTTGGATAGAGTAGTTTGGTTTGACAGAGAGTTATTTTTAAAATGTTTTATTAGGCCAGATGTGGAACCAAAATATATTACCTCTTGCTTATTGTGATTATTTTCCGTTAGGTCTGTTGTTGGATTATTATATGGTGGGTTAATTTGTAATTGACCTTGCTTATTAAAAAACTGTATGTAATTATTGTACGTAACTTGATGTATACCACAATAAAAAGCATTGTTTTCCGAAACGATCGTACAGATAATTGATTTTGTTGTTGTTCCTTCTTACGAAACGGATTTTTAATTTAATTATAATTTGATTCTTAAATTTTAAATTATCAATCACATTACTTAATATATATATATATATATATATATATATATAGAGAGAGAGAGAGAGAGAGAGTTAGAGAGAGATATAGATAGATAGATAAATAGATAGATATATTAGGTTGTTGCATAAGTTCCCGCCGTTTTCTTAAGAGAATCAAAGAATTTTAACAGCAAAAGTAAGTTCGTGTGGGACGCAAGATCTAAATTCTTGCGTGAATCTCATCGACTGAAGGTGACGTGAAAATGTCGCAAAATCACACAATTCATCTTTTCACTGTCTGATGGCCATCTTCCTTCAAAAGAACCCTGGGTTGGTCTTCCTCTATCTTGATTGGCCTTCCGTAAAGAGTAGCGTCATTGAGGTCAAAATTACTGAGTTTTAATCAGGTAAAACAATCTCGAACAGTTCTCTTAACTACAGAGTTTTCTCCATATACGGCACAAATATCGTTGGTCACTCCATTCGCTTTTTGACTTCGATTAAAGGCAAAAGAAGGTGTCGGAAATGTGATTTTTTTATCTACTTGACAATCCATTTTACGGTCTATATATATATATATATATATATATATATATATATATATATATATATATATGATTAGTTTTTTTGGAAAAAGAATTCCAGCAGAGTACTCAATTAAAAGGAAAATCCAAATTTTAAGAGCGTACTTATATTTTGTGTACAGAAAGTTGTTAGTTGAGACAGGTCATTGGTACCGTCGGTTTCAAGCCCGATAATAAGGCCCGTTTAAGGTATCCTTATCGAGCTCTCTTCAGCCAATATTCGTCAATGACGAATATTGGCTGAAGAGAGCTCGATAAGGATACCTTAAACGGGCCTTATTATCGGGCTTGAAACCGACGGTACCAATGACCTGTCTCAACTAACAACTTTCTGTACACAAAATATATATATATATATATATATATATATAATATTATTTATTTATTTATTTATTTGACGGTCCTGAAAAACGAGGACAAATTATATAAGCAAAAACGATGACCATTATCCTATAGAACAGAATACGTGCTTTCTAATGTCAAAACATGTTCTAGTACAAAAAATGTTATCAAACCGCGGGAACTTATTCAACAATCTATCTATCTATCTATCTATCTATCTCTCTCTCTCTCTCTCTCTCTCTCTATATATATATATATATATATATATATATATATATATATATATATATATATATACACTTGTGCCCGATATTATTCATACCCCTCGGATCTTTGAGATTTCTATAAGAATATTGCTCAAACCAGAAGGTAGACAATATTAAAGGGATTTCAAACAATAAATCAAGCATAAACATTTAATTTAAACTCAACAAATAGATAAATTATGCAAGTTTGAAACATTATACAAAGAAAAACAATAATGGCACTAGTTCAAAATTATTCATACCTCTCTTACTAATAGTCAATAGCATGCCCTTTATACTTAAAAACTGCCTGTAACCGTTTTGGATATTTATCAACAAGGTTTTTACAAGCATCAACACTGATTTTTGACCATTCTTCAATGCAGTAGTTCTCCAAATCCCTCAAATTTCTAGGTTTCCGCTTTTTACCCTCAGTTTTCAATATGTGACAGAGGTTTTCGATAGGGTTCAGGTCGGGACTCTGGCTAGGCCATTCCAAAACATGAATTTGATTATCCTCAAACCATTTCTTGACTATTTTGGCAGTATGTTTTGGATCATTATCCTGTTGAAGGACCCAGTTTTGTCCTAAATGGAGCTTCTCCGTATCCTGTCTAATGTTTTGCTGGAGTATCTCCAAATATTGCTCCTTCTTCATGGTTCCATCTATCTTGACCAAACTACCTGGACCACTAGCCGAAAAGGAGCCCCAAAACATTAGGCTACCACCACCATGTTTCACCGTGGGTATGGTGTTCTTGGGGTTGTAAGCTTCTCCTTTCTTCCTCCAAACGTAAGAAGCATCCATATGGCCAAACAATTCAATTTTTGTTTCGTCAGTCCACAAAATACTTGAGAAAACGGACTCTGGAGAATTCACATGGGTCCTAGCAAACTTTAGACGTGCTGCAAGGTGTTTTCCGGTGTGCAATGGAGTCCTTCTTGGTCTTCTTCCTTTCAGACCATTTTCATGCAGAGTCCTTTGCAATGTTTGCCTTGATATTTTTATGCCAGAAGACTCCAGATTTTCTAAAATGTCCTTAGTAGTGGTGGTTGGATTTGCATTAACACTTCTTACAATATTCCTGGTGGCTCTAGCAGACAGTTTCCTTTTCCTTCCTCTACCAATCAAGTTGTTTGTTGTGTGGTGGCTCTGGAATTTTTTGATGATGCTCTGTACTGTTGCTGTAGGGACCTCAAATTTCTTGGAAATTGACTTGTAACCTAAACCATCCTTATGTGAATTCACAATTTTAGTCCTAAGATCATTACTAGGCTCTTTTTTCTTCCCCATTCTAATAATTTTTATTCTTTTATTGGTTTTCAGTTGATATCATTTTAATTTCTGAAAAATGCAAAAAACGAAATGAAATTAATCAAAGGTTGTATAAAAGCATTCAAAATAAGAATCAAACAGGAAACAAACAGTCAGAAACTCGATTAATACTGAAAAAATAAGGGGGTATGATTATTTTTGAACATTGCAGATTTTATAAATAGCTGTATATTTCTTTTATTACAAGTATCCCAAGATTTTAAAATGACAAAAATGATCAGAAGAGGTTTATTAAGAATATGTATCAATATGGACTTAAACAATAAATTCTTACAAAGTTACACCTAATAAACTCAATTTTCAAGGGGGGGTATAAATAATATCGGGCACAAGTGTATATATATATATATATATATATATATATATATATATATATATATATATATATATATATATATATAAGATTATTTATTTATTTTTATAAGCTATTCTGTGGTGGGTTTTTCACTCCTTGAGTGCTTTAAAGAAAGAGGTTATCTGCCCTTTGTTCAAATTCTAGTTCCACCCTCCACATTTTTGGGACCTATTATTTGTAATTACTTTATTATTTTATATATAGATGACATAATTTAATTCACATAAGAAAATATTTAAATAAATATTTAAATAATAAAGTTTATATATATACTTAATTATTTAAATTTTTAATCTTATATATATATATATATATATATATATATATATATATATATATATATATATATATATATATATATATAAGAATATTGCATTCCAGTCTGTTTGTTTACTTTGGATTTGATTAATATTTACAAAAGTTTTACAAATTTATTTTTAATCTTCTAGCTTAATTTTTATGTTTCTATGTATTTAAAAAAAGAAATCTACATTAAAGGCATAACCTCATTTACATATTACATTAAGGAAAATCTAATTCACTAATTTCCTCCATGTTATTAATTATTTGTTGCAATAGAAACGTTTTAATTGTTCTATTTAGAAATATTATATTTGAGTTGATTTATTTAATTTATATCTAATTATTTCCAATTATTAATAGCTGAAAACAGTGGCTTTTTAAACCGGAAGTGAGCTTATGCATTTAAGCTACGAAAGATATTTTTCGTTGAAACTGTAATACTTACTTCGCGTTTGATTTTCATGGACCCAGATGGGTGTGGTCACTTTTCATAACAAGTTAGGATATATCTTTAATAGTATGGGACTAATCCCTCCGCTCGGCAATATGTTTCTACCGGGCAACGCCGAGTATATAAAGCTAGTTTATATGTGTCTGTGTGTCTTAGAAAATTTTCACTTTAAATGCTAAGTAATTATGAACAATGTAGGAACTATGCATAAATAGAAAAACATGAAATTTAATAATTAATGAATGAAAGTAGTGTTTTAAAATTAATATGCAAATTAGTAAACTCTTTGCATGACTGAATATCCTGATTTTAATAATTTTTAAATAGAAAAATTAATATCAATGTCAGAGCGAGAAAAAAAATCAATTTTATATCCGCATGCATATATATATATATATATATATATATATATATATATATATATATATTTGAAAATAATTTCTGACGAGGACGCATCAGACCGTCTGAAACGTACGTAAACGATTTCAATGACTTAAAAACATTATTACAATGATCCAAACATAATTCTCAATGAAAAGACACGGAATAATAAAATAATGTTAAAAAATACACATTGTTGGTGACTACTCCCTTATTTAAATATATATATATATATATATATATATATATATATATATATATATATATTATTTGGGGTAAACAGTTACATATGGTCGCTACAAATAGCCATCTGTTTCAGTCAAAGAGACTTCATCAGGCGACCTGGAACCTCTCGACGCCAAAAGGAAAAATGAAAAATGGGATAGATTAGAGAGAAATCAAAGAAAAATGGAGCTCTTCGAAAAGAGTATAAAAAGTTCATAAAGATTTTATAATAAATTGCGAGCTCTCTAAAAAAAAAAAAGATAGAAAAAACAAGGAAGATAGAAAAAAAAAAGGAAAGGGAAAGATCGCATTAGGCCTATTGGAAGATATTCAAAACTTTTCACAACAGAATGTAAATTTGAAATAAAATTAAAAATGGGTCATAATTTTATTGGGGCTGTGAGTTGTACAGGAGGGTGGTGTGTGGAGGTTCTACTTATATTGAACGTGTTACAGAAAAAAAAAGACTTTGCATTTGTGTGATTTTACTCCGAGAGCTACGTGTTGTTATGCGTTAAGTTAGGGGTGGGGGATTGACAAATGCAGACATATTCATGCTGAGTCATATCTGATACATACATACGTACTAAATGTACAAATATATATATATATATATATATATATATATATATATATATATATATATATATATATGAGGGGTGTGCAATAAGTAATGCTCCTGACCAACTTCCCATAGTAGTAGAGCAACGAAACTTGGCACAGTTATTAGTCTTTCTCTACATAGGAACCAGCCAGAGTTATGCATTTTTCCCATCGTTTGGCGCAGCTCTGGAGACCGTTTTTCTAGAACACCCCAGGTTGGTCCTCCAACCACGACGTGACTTCAGAAATCAAGGCTGCATCATCTGAGAAACGCTTTCCTTTCAAAAACAACTTCATGGCTGGGAAGAGGTGAAAGTCAGACGGTGCAAGGTCAGGAGAGTAGGGAGGATGGGGAAGGATTTTATAACCACACGCCCGTGCTTCTGATCTGGCGACATGCGAGTTGTGGACCGGAGCGTTGTCCTGCAGGAGGAGGGTACCTTTGCTGATCTTGCCCCGCCTCTTGATTTTGATAGCTTCCCTTTATTTTTTCAAAAGTGAAGCATAATAGGCTCCTGTAATTGTAGTACCCTTTGCCAGGAAATCTGTCATTACTACTCCGTCCTGGTCCTAGAATACTTTGGGGCATTGTCACCATAAGTTTCTTTCATTTCATCAAAAGTCTCCTGTTGTGGGCGTCCTTTCAAATACAAAAACCGGATCACTGCTCGACATTCAACAAGCTCCATTTCACACCTGACTCAGTTCAAACACCTGTAAAATAGAATTAGCTGTAATTTGCCACATATCCCATAGAGATAGAAATCATTTCACATGCAAAATTTCAGTTAGATCAGACAACTGGAAGTGGACCATGGGGATTACTTATTGCACGCCCCTCGTATATATATATATATATTAAATCCCCGAAACAGTGTTTCATGGTAAACAACTGATGATCCCTTGAAAAATAAATTATTGGTATTATAGTAAATTCGAGAGCGAGTTGATGCAGTGATTGCAGGTGATTAAATGACTTACTGACTAGATGGTTTTCTAACGAATGATAAAAAATATTTTTTTGTATAGTTTTAAAGGTTAAAACTTCCAAGACTATATATATATATATATATATATATATATATATATATATATATATGTATATATATATGTATATGTGTGTGTGCGTGTGTGTGTGTGTGTGTGTGTCCATTCGCTTTGTCTCAATCAATCTGGCTGTCTTTCCTCGCTCATCTAACATGAAAACGACTATATGTCTGTCCGTCAATCTATCGTCTGTATGTCTGTTTGTCTCCATATTTTCAAATCGCATCTCTTCAGAAACTAAAAGTCGCAGAGCGGCGTTAGGGGCCCCAAACGAATAGATTTTTGAGCACCGTTCTTTTATGGGTCTTCAGTCGGTTAAAATAGGTTAAAGGGGTCGAAAATGGGTCAAAATATTTTTTTTTTAAAATCGTTAAACATTTTGTACATTTATCTTAGTATATTTTTAATTTTTAATTCGTTTATATGCGTGTCACGTTGGTACAGTGGCTTTGAATGCCTACCGTTTCGATTCTAGCTGAAGGATCCTATATACTTTTTTTTTTACTTTTGAAATTTGACTCTATAAGAATATATATGAGATCTGGACCAATTAAAATATCATATTTAAGCGTATTTTACGCTAATTCTTTTTATATCTTTTTTTCGATCTATCATCTCTCCCTCGCTATCTCTATATCTCTCTTTCTGTCTCTATCTATCTATCTTCTTTCTTAGAACTGCATGCCTGTGGAACTCTGTCTCGTCTACCTGCTTCCCATCTGACTACAACTTGGATGTCTTCAAGTTCAACGTTAACAAATTCCTAATGAACCGCCCTCTTAAGTAAACACTTCATTAAATCTCAACACTAACGTACTGTACTTGCAATAACCCTTATTCCTGAGTGGCTTCCGGGCCTTAATAAGTGGTGACCACCGTGTAAAAAAAATCTAACTATCTATCTATTTCCCCCCTCTCTCTCTCTCTCTCTCTCTATATATATATATATATATATATATATATATATATATCTTTCTGTCTCTATCTATCTATCTACTCTATCTTTCTATCTATCTACTCTATCTATCTCTTTCTCTCTCTATCTCTCCCCCTCTCTCTCTCTCACACACACACACACTCTCTCTCTCTCTCTCTCTCTCTCTCTATATATATATATATATATATATATATATATATATATATCCTTCTATCTCTCAATCTTGCTATCTCTATGTATGTATGTATCTACATCCCCCCACACCACAAACGGAGATATCGCCGCGACGGCGTTGGCCAATTCACACTTGGCCAATTTTCTGAGCTATCCGACTCGGTACGCAACCCGACGGCGCGTACGCGAAACTCTGATTTTGAGCCACGCTTCCCGGCAGTCATCGCTACGAAATCGAACACTAATCACTCGAACAGTCGAACAACATTTTGTTAGTTTGATTTTACAAATGATTCTTGTCTTTTTATTATTCATTTTTATTAGAATAGGCAAGGGGGGGATTTTACGCTGGCTTTTAGTTTTCCATTCTCCTTCTTTCTTTCTTTCTTTAATTTTTATGTTTTGTTTCTTGTTTTTTTTTTGTTTTTGTTTTTTTTTGCGTTCTTTCTTTTCTTTCGTATTTATTGGCTGGTTGTTGTTTTTTAAGCTATATCCTGCTTGCTAATCCAACATATAAAATTTAAGCTGACGGGATAATCTTGGATTCTGACTAGCCAATTGAATTTGTTATTGTTGTATCATTTTAAACAATAAACTAATGTACATTGCTACATCTAATGTATATATATATATATATATATATATATATATATATATATATATATATATATATATATATATATATATATATATATATGTTAGCCGCATTTTATAAGTTGGACCAAAATAGCATTTAAACTGATAAATGAAACTTTGTTTCTGACTACCAAATTTCTCGTATTATTTGAATTCATCCGACTGCTGTTCTCATCTTTAGTGTGAATTTTACAACGTTTCGTTGGATGTAACCTCCGACCTTCTTCAGGTGTATCTTGTCGAACTCGGGAATGTTTCTGTCGAACTCGAGAATTTGGACGGAAAATCACACTCAAGATGAGAACAGTAGTCCGATGAATCCAAATAATACGAATGACCAATCCTCATCTCCAAAATTCAGAAACGTCATACTCAATTTCTATTTGTTATGGATGTACCATGTTATTGACAACTAGCAGAAACCGTGGACATTTCGCGGAATGAAAAATATATTTAATCAAGAAATATGCTTTGATAAAACTGAGATTTTTCTGAATAGCGCAAAAAAAAATGTTTTTTTTGGGGGGGGGCAGAAGAACATGCAGCAAATATGAGTTTATTAACATCTTTATGAAAATGGCGTCCATTGTCGTTAAAATATAGAACAGACCAAAATTAAATAAATCAATAAGTACTAATAAATTCCACGAAAGTAATATTGCAGTACATATTCCAGAACAAAATATGACATCACATTATAAGAGACAATCTTTAATTTGTCCTTAAAGTCCGGCACTTCTAGCAGATAATTTTCTTTTTTGCCCTGTTTCTTTCGAATGTTGACATTTTTACGTAACGTTTCTCTGACATCTTTCCTTGATAAAAAAAACCCTGCACGCCTAACTTATTACGAGTTTCTGTCTCACTCTAGCACAACAATGATAATATATTATTATTACAATGCTATTTAAAACAAATCTAAATAAAGGGAGGTCACTCTCATATTTTTGTCCAAGTTGCGAGATTTTAGGCTAAATTTAATGTATTTGGCTTTTTATGAAGCTGTTGGACATTCAAAAATAATATTTTCAAAGCATACCATACGGATATACTAAGAATGGAACATGCTGAATAATAAGTAGATAAACTATTATAGATGTAATATATAAAAATATGCCGGCCGTATTTTAAAAGTTGGATGTAAATGGTATTTAAGGTGTAAAATAAAATGTTTTATTCTGACTTGCCAATTTTCATTTTCTATTGTTGTACAATTTGTTTGCATTAAAGTAACGTAAATTGTTACATGTAAATCATAAAAGTTGAATCTGAATAGAAATGTATATGACAAATAATGATTTTTAATTCTGAATAGCCATTTTTAATTTATCTTTTTACAATGTAACTATAAAAAAAAACTAACGGACATCGAAGTATGTAATGGGTAAAATTATCCATTCTCTGTTTTAAAAGACGGAACTAAAAGCATTTAAGCTGAAAATGAATTTTTCAATCTTGTCAACCAATTTCTATTTAAATAAACGTGCAATATTAATTGCCATGAATATGTACATCGATACAGATTTTATCTCAAATTAAATCGTTTGAACTTAAAAAGTTAGAACTAACTAGCATTTAAGCTTACAAATCAAACGTTGGCTATGATTATTCAACTTTCAATTGCTATTCTTGTACCATGACAAAACACAAGATACATCCCCATAATTTAATTTTTCAAAATACTTGATCTGGTTTCGTAGTATGACCGTTTTTAGATACCTCTTCTCTACAATTATATAAATGCAACGTTGTCTGTCTGTGTGTGAGTTCGTTCCTTAAAGACTCCGAAACGGCTGGACAGATTTTCTTTAAAATTTACAGAACTTTACTGTATAAGTTCAGGGGTGATATTAGCTAAGTTTTGTCTCAGAATACTCCCAATAATTTCCAATAATCGATAATCGAAACCGTTATTTAAATTTATCTATCATCAGTAAAGATATTTTTCCATGTCGTCACTTAGCAACAATCATAGAACAACGGGCCGTGAAAATTCTACTATGGGCAAGCTGATAGCGTGTTTTTTGGGTGTTTTATGATGTGGTCTGCAAATTCAAACACCGGACTAAATTTCTTATTTTTTTTATTAACTGCAAAGATTCGAAAATTTAGTGTTTTTCTTTTTATTTATTTTTTCTTTTTATTTTTATTTATTTATTTATTATTTATTTATTTATTTATTTTTGCTTGACGTGGTCTGTAGGTTTATACCCCACATGTAAATTTCTTAAAGTTTTTTTTTTCGTTAACTGGAAAGAAGTTTATATGAAGTAATTTTATAAAAGAAACAATATATTCTTTAGAGTACAACGTAGAATAACATATATTTTGGACTAAGTTACTGCATGGAGGCATGTGAAGCTTTCTCCCGGTTCTTAAATAAACAGCTAAAATAATATGGATTTTCGGAATTTTATTTTATTTCTTTTTTCGTCTTTGAAGCAGTATTTTCCTTTTCTTACATATCATTCTATCAACTTATCAGTCACGGTCTATAATATTTTATCTGATGTTTTGTGTGATGGCAGCATTGGCTATATGCACGTGGAGGCATGTACGTGCACAGGTACACTGCGTTGCATGTAATATATATATATATATATATATATATATATATATATATACGTGTGTGTGTGTGTGCATATGCACACACACACACATATACATACTCGCCGGAAGACTCGACTTTGCCGGGACTGAATGAAGCTCAACGAATGCTATGAACTTCCAACCGTTTTATTAGCATTATAATCGGTTAATTTGTCCATTTTTTAACTATATCAAGTCCTTGTCTGCCCATAGTATGGGACCAACTGCGGAACACCTGTGGAGGGAGGACTTAACATGCCACCCCCGCAAGGACTTAGTTCACAATACATTGTGGAGAACCTAATGTTTATTTAATAAATTTATTTTTACATAATGGCGTGAATTAAAAATGAAAATGCAAACGTTTAATATAGTTATAAAATTGTGCTCTAAAACAGAAAAATATCATTTCGAACGCGCGTCTGTCTTATACAAGAAACTTCTGTTGATTTTATACGCCGTTTTTTTTTTCAAATCGTGTGGTGATAAAACTTCTCAAATACGCTTGTAATGTTAGGCTGTATAAGTGTGTTAACTTTGGTCTAACGTTATACGGTTCCTCTATTTAATGGGATTTTTTGATTATATATATAAGAAGCATTCTGATAAGACATTAATCTAAGAGCACTCCTACACATATAAGGCACATTTGTGTGAACGTTTTTTTTAACTTGGCCTAGCCATTTCGGAGTATATATGGAACTAACTCACAAACACACTGATAAACGGCCTTTTATATATAAGTAGATATATATAATTATAAATATTAATATTTTTATACGTAGAGACACTAGTCTTTCATGATTTCACAATAATCAGTGCAGAAAATAATAATTTCTACTGATCGAGATATTCGACACCGATGACAAAATCACCTTTGACTTTTTTTTTAAATTTTCTTCCTTTGAAGATTATAATGCTGGGTATGGGGCAGCTAAACCAGCTGCCAACATCGCCCTGTTTTTTATTGAAACCAACCGAGAGTTCTTTTTAGTATTCTCGTTGTTCCCTTAAGTGCAATTGTCTGGATCTCTTTTGCACTTGGCTCACCAGGAATATTAGTTAGGTAGGACTTCAGGTTCTTCTTCATAAGCCCGTGTGGCACCTGTAATAACTGGTATGACCTTTCAACAGCCTGCAAGATCTCGTGAAGACAGAAGGAGTGAAGAGGAAAAAAAATGGCCGCCTTTTAATGCGCTTCATCAATATGCAAATGAGATGCTTCTGGTTGGATATAAAAGAGACTGATTTTTAGAAGGGGTAGATTTTGGACTTGACTATTGAAATGGCGAGTTATGGCAGCTGTGCATTGTGCTTTGCAGTTGGGAGGTTTTTGATAGCATTACTATTGAGTAATGAAGTGGTGGGTACTGCATGAAAATTTTTTTTTTTAATTTCCTTGGCAAATATTTAATGAATACCTTTGGAATAGTTATATTAATAATCTCCATGTTCTTCTGTTTCATTTCAGATATTATTTTATATAATCTATATATCTATAAAAGTGAAAGTGTCTGTCTGTTTGTCTGTCTGTCTGTCTGTCTGTGTACATTTCCCAACACAATAAATAACTGGTATGATTGGTATCTCCCTAAGATTCCAGTTTCTTTTCATATCATACATGAGACATTGATATTTGGTCTGTTTCTACCTTTCAGCTCTGCTCAGACTTCCATCATTAGGGACACTCACTTCAACCAAGGTTGCAAGTCTCTCTGACTTATTCCATATAACTATGTCTGGTTTGACAGCAGCATTTTCAAGGTAGGTGGCTGTAGGGATTACATGGTCGTAATGTATGGTGTATAAGTCATTTCCAACTGTTCTTTCAGGTTGATGTTCCCAGGACTTGCTGCTACACTGGCTGTTTAATTGGAATTATTTAATACTTCATCATGTCTCGCTGTGTAGTAGCCACCCTCCTCAAAAGAACCTTGCAACTTGATACCACTGTGAAAGATTTTCCCATTCTTTACCTGTGCCTAAATCAAAACGTAGATTCCATGAACAAAGCTTTTTTCTTAGAACTGCACGCCTGTGGAACTCTGTTCCGTCTGTCTGCTTCCCACCTGACTACAACCTGAATGTCTTCAAGTCCAACGTTAACAAATTCCTAATGAACCGCCCCCTTAGGTAAACACTTCATTAAATCTCCACACTAACGTACTGTACTTGCAATAACCCTTATCCCTGAGTGGCTTCCGGGCCTTGATAAGTGGTGACCACCATGTAATTTTTTTTTTAAAAAAGATACCAGATGACTGATACTTTTCAATTCTGTATGGCAGAAACTGCATTTGTTGTCATTACTGAGACCTGCCATCTTCTTGCCTGGGACATTATTTCTAAGACATTATAAATTAACACGAGAATTAAAAGAAATTAAATACTTAAAAGGCCAAATGCGGGCTTAACAGTAACACAGTAAAATGAGTATTCTTACGACTGGAAGTCTTGTAGGTTGTATATCGCTAGTCCATCGAAATTTTTTTATGATTTCCCTAGACAGTGCTCAACACAATTACAAGGTCACCTTTCACTCCATTGGCTAGGACGCTACCCTCGACCATTTTGGGTCTTGCTTATTTTTGTATTGATAAACGATCACCCTGATATAATTGCGTCTGAGATTGATATATTTGGTAATGACATCACGCTTTCTATTAAACATGAAAGCAAAACGAATGCACACATATTTGGGTCAATGACAAAAACAAAAAAAAAAAGCAAGTGTGTAGGGAAATGAGGCTGTGAATGGATGGTAACATTTTTGGCCTTTTCTAGTGTAGTATCTGTTCTGATACTAGATTTCACCTTTTCTGACCTCGATCAGGAGAGGAGAAATCCTTCTAGATTGAGACAATTTTTATTTTTGTTCCTATCTAGAGTGCCCCCTTTTGGCGAGCTGGATTTTCCCCACGTTATAAACCGACCTCATGCTAAATTTGATCTAAAGTTCTCGACTGAGCTCTAATCTCTGGTTCCTCCTTGTAAGAGATTCGCGGCAAGAACTCATCATACTACCACAGCAAAGGAAACTTCTTTTTCTTCCTCAGTGTGCCTAGCATCAGGCTTAATTTCCACGGACACAGCTTCTTTGCAAGGGTTACCTGTTTGTAAAACACATTGCCATAGGACTACTTTCCCACAGATTACAACTTGGTCATCTTTAAATCAAATGTAAACAGATTTCTATCATGAACCATCCCCACAAGTGTTTGAACTGTGCACTTACAATCATTCCATCTTGTTGTAGTGCTCGACTTTACAGACAATAATGAACTTTTCCGCTGAATATAAAGACCAGAAAATGTCTCTCAGTGATTGCGTTCGGGTCTTGTATAGTATATCTACACTCTCCATCTCTTGCATTTGCTTTTCTGTTCAATATTCTTTGTTCCTCCTAGCTACTGCGTTGCCTTTTTCTTCAGGGCCTTTACGAAACCACAACACATCTCATTAAGCCTTGTCCTTTAGAGGCATTTGGTCTTGATAAGTGGTGGCCATTTATTAGAAAGAAGTTATTAAATGCAGTTCTTTACTATAAGTATGGACTGGAAACAGAAAAATAACGAAAGCTTTATACTTTAATCGATTTTTATCTCAAATTTCTAGATTTTGGAATTCATTTCTGTTTCCTGCTTTCCTGACTGTACTTACACGCAAAAGTTTAAATATACTGTAAACAAACACCTGGCTGTTTAATTCCCCAAACGATCCCAAAGAATATGCCCTTGCGTCCAAGTGGTAATATTTGAAATTAAAAAGAGTAATATATATATATATATATATAACTACTTCATTTACTCACATAAAATTAATATACGAAAGTATATATTTATGAGTAAACTTTAAGTATTTACTTCAAAAGTGCTCAATACGTAGGTAGAACTAGTTAGTAATTTATAAAATATAAATGGCGATTAAGCTACACTGAATGTTCGGCGTTTTATCCACTCTAGGATTCCTCAGGCTTATGCGCATAAGCCTGAGGAATCCTAGAGTGGATGAAACTTCGAATATTCAGTGTAGCTTAATCGCCATATATATATATATATATATATATATATATATATATATATATATATATATATATAAGTGCATGTGTGTGTGTGTGTCTGTGTCTGTCTGTACAGTTCCCTATCAAATAACTCTGTCAATTTTCGGTCTACAGATTCGAGAGTTGACATAAAGAGTATTGAGATTTAGGAAAATCTTTTTAATCGGTTTTCTGCCAGATATTTGGCTGTTAAGGGGTCAAAGGTCAACGATTTAACTTTTGAGAACTCTACCGAATTCCTCCACCAATTTTTTGTCTAAACACTTGGAATTTTAGATATAGGTAACGTGGACATGGATTCTAACTTTGTAATGTAATTTGAGCCCAAACTAATAAATGCTAAGTGATCAAAATTGGAGAAAACTTTAAAAAATTGACCTTGGCGGTCTCTACCAAATTACTCAGCCAATTTTTGGTTTAAAAATTTGAAGTGTATTCAGACATACGGCAAGCTTTTTAATCACTTTTTTGCTTGAAATTTGGCTTCCAAGGGTTCAAAGTTCAAAAGATTTTACCTTTGTGGTATCTAGCAAACTATTCAGCCAATTTTGGGCCTAAACATTTGAAATTTTACATAAAGAGTGTTCAGACACGCAGCAAGCTTTTTCATCAGTTATGGGGCGAAATTTCGCTGCCAAGAGGTCAGTGTTGAAAGAGTTAACCTTTGCAGGCTCTACCAAATTCCTCCGCCAATTTTGGGTCTAATCCCTTAAAACTTTAGATTTAATTTGGTTTGAGCCCAAAACAATAAATGTTAAGGGGCCAAAATTGGGGTCAAAGTTAAAAATATGTGACGTCTGCGGTCTCTAACGTATATAAGCACACTTTTAATATATAAATATGTATAAATATATATATATATTTATTTATAGTCTTTGAAGTTTTTAACCTTTAAAACTATACAAAAAAATATTTTTTATCATTCGTTAGAAAACCATCTAGTCAGTAAGTCATTTAATCACCCGCAATCACTGCATCAACTCGCTCTCGAATTTACTATAATACCAATAATTTATTTTTCAAGGGATCATCAATTGTTTACCATGAAACACTGTTTCGGGGATTTAAAAACAAAACAGCATATTATATCATGGCTCCCCAGCAGTGTTGATCAAACACCACCTCCCTTAATCTTAGGAAGAAGACATGTTACAGACAATATATATATAGATATAGTTACCTTTTAGTTTAAGAAAAACTAAAAAGGTAACTATATCTATATATTTTTAAATCAAATTTATTATGTAAATTCAAAAAAATATTTTTTTTTTCTACTCATTTCTATCTCTAACCTATACTAATTTTCTTATAAATTTTAAATCCAAACCTTTTACTTCAATTTTTCAGATTCATCTGCCTTACTTTTAATGCTAGGTTTATTTTTGGTGTCTTTTCAATTCAATAGAAATCCTCCTAAATTTGCTGATGAGGAGACCGTGCTTACCAAAAAAACTATGTATAATTGTTCTACGTGACTTCATGTATACCACAAATAAAAAGCACGGATTTCCGAAACGATCGTACAGATAATTGACTTTGTTGTTGTTCCTTCTTATGAAACTGATTTTTAATTTAATTAAAATTTGATTTTTAAATTTTAAAAATTTTTTTAAATTTTTAAATTATAAATCACATTACTTAATATATATATATATATATATATATATATATATATATATATATATATATATATATATATATATATATATATATACTATAGGCTAAGTAGCCAATGAAGTTTAACAAGGTTAATACAACAGTGCTCAATACCGAAGTATCGCAGGGTATACTCTTTATTTGTTTTTACATAAGCAGTGATATTTGGCTACACAATCATGAGCATGTTTCGGTCAGCTAGTTACCAATAACAAGAGACCTCTTCAAACGATACAGCTTATTCGAAAGCGGTATTGCCTGAAGAGGCCGCTCGTTACTGGTAACTAACTGACCGAAACATGCTCATGACTGTGTAGCCAAATAGCACTACTTATGTAAAAACAAATAACGTGTATATATATATATATATATATATATATATATAGAGAGAGAGAGAGAGAGAGAGTGACCCCCCCCCCAAAAAAAAAACAGAGGACATTCAATTGTTTTTCTTGGCATTTTACAGTCTACAGAGAAAAAAAGGCCAAAGACCCTAGTGTGTTGTAGTGATGTTTTGAATATAATAAACTAGTTGTGATCAAAGATTCATTTCATTCAGATAAAACACTAAGAAACGAGGCCTAATTAGAGTTGGGGCCCGTTTTTTTTTTTGTCACCCTATATATATATATATATATATATATATATATATATATATATATATAATTATCGACTATAATAATTATTAAATACCTACATGGGTACAGGATGCCACGATTAATCCAGTCGATAAATTCGAACCCGGCAACAGAAGCCATCTCTGTCTTCATTAGCAAGGACCTAATCCATTTGGCCACCGTTAACCGCGAATAATACTGTTGAAATTTAAACATTTATTTTTAAATGCTTTTTAACGTCTGTCAAAGTGATCTAATCATTATATGACGATCTGCACATAAGAGCTTAATTGACCGACTTTATTTCCATTGGAAGTGCTCAACGGTAAGAAACGAGTTTTTTTTTTTAAAGAGGCTGACGTAATTATTTATTATAATACTTATTAATTACTTACAGCCGCTAATGTTTCATCCTTTCGGAATCATCAGTCCAGGGTGTAACCGTTAGCACCGGCCGATTGATTCGAAACTGGAAATAGATGCCATCTCTAGCTTAATTAGCTAGGACTTAATTAATTCGGCCCCTGTTAACCGCGAACATAGTTGAAATTTAAACATTTATTTTTAAATGCTTTTTAACGTCTGTCAGAGTAATTTAATTATTATACAATGGTCGGAACATCAGAGCTTAATTGACCGACTTTATTTCCATTGGAAGTGCTTAACGGTAAGAAACGAATTTTATATATATATATATATATATATATATATATATATATATATATATATATATATATATACAACATAGTTTCATATATACAATTATGTGTATATATATATATATATATATATATATATATATATATACACCAAGCCTCAAAGGAAAAGAAAAAGAAAACGATAACAATAGAAATCGCTCCTGCCGATAGAAAGCGCTTGAGAAGAATATGGCTGCACAACAACTTTTTGGCGCCATTTTATACAACATGTCAGCTGAAATTAAAAAGACCGCTCGACGAAAAGAAAAGATATCCAGAAAAATCGGAAGAAAGAATCACTCTGTCCTGTTCAATCAGATGTGCTTGAATATATATATATATGTGTGTGTGTGTGTGTGTGTGTGTGTGTGTGTGTGTGTTCACGTATCTATGTATATATTGTAATTTTTTCAATTTTTATTTTCATCATATTTTTCTTGTTGCCATAATTACTGTATTAATCTTTCTATTATCTCGATAGTTTCTAAATTTAGGATAAAAGTGTCTTCATTCGTGTAATTGTACACACACACACACACACACACACACACACACACACACACATATATATATATATATATGTATATTTATATATAAATATATATATATATTATATCTATTTATACATATACATATATATATGTATATTTATATATACACTGAGATATAGGAAGAGAGATTTTTAAAAAAAATGAAAGAGAGAGTTGTAATGAGTGAAAGGGGAGGAAAAGGAAAGAGAGTGAAACAGGGAGAGATTGAGCGAGTCGAGGTCAGAAAATCCAGCACGTGATTGTTTTTTTGTTTGCTTTTTTTTTTTGTTGTTTTTTTTTTGTCTGAATTTCAAATGCACATTGTTCATATCTTTTTAGACTTTTTTCTTCCGTCTATTATGTTTTTTTATTTTTATTTTTTCAAGTCTGCCAATCACTAAGTAATTTCCTTTTATGAGACGAAATAATCGTTGCCGTTTCGCCTGCATTGAAGCAGGCCAGTGGGCCGTGCAAATTCCAACAAAGCAGCCGCTGGAGATCTGTCACGGCCGCCATACCGCCGTCTCAGAGCGATCGCTGCGAATCGGCGCGCCGCGGCCGGCCGGGCCTTCTGCATCACTCGCTCCTGTACCAACCAAGCGTGACGTTTCACAGTGTCAGTTGCGCTCTGGCCTTTCTATTCCCTCTACCACCTTATTTTGGTTAACCCTCTCGCAGTTTCTCTTACGGCTAACTTCCCTTATATTCTATATATCTATGAGAGAAGATAAACGAAAAGATGGATGAATCTATATAAACCCAAAAATATAATTGTTCGTATGTTACTAACAAGTAATTTAAAAAAAACTACTAATTTACTGATTGACTTGGAATTTTGCTATAGCATTTTAATCGGATATCTAAGTATTTATATATATAACTTTTAAATTATTACATTCTACTAATTTTTTATTTAATAAATTATTTGGTTTCCTTTGTAAAGAAGTGGTCATTTTATTATCCGGGAATTATCACCGAACACGTGACAGCCCTTCTTCTTCAAATCTTCGCCCGTCCCATATACTTTATTGGCTTGATTTGTTGTTTTAACATTTTTGCCGGGTTCGAATGTTTATTAAGGCGTTTATAAAATAAATGTTTGGATTTTCATATTTTTGTGTTATTTATTTCATTATATATTTGTGTGCTATCGTAAACAATTGTTCATATTTGAGGTTCACATAATGGCCGCTAGAGATCTTTCTTTTTCGAAGAACAGGGGTCGATAACTCGTCTCAGTTGCTAATATGTCACTGTCATGCAGAAGTAGATGTATCAGAAAGTGGCCATTAAAAATGATCAAAACTTTAATGATTCAACTTATTATTTTTCGAAGCTTATAACTACTTGATAAATGTAATTCAACCCATAATTTTTTATTCAATTAAAGGAGCAAAGACCAAATGTTTTAAAAATAACAGGTTTAATAGCAAATTATACAATATTTGTTTTTTTTTAAACGGTTGTCTTTTAAAAAAATATAAAGAAAATCAACATATTTTGACTTGCTTATAAATATATGTATACATATATAAATGCCCAAAAAATCACTTAGTTTAAAATATATACTATTAAATGAGTTCCATTCTTCATTGTTAAGAATTTATCCATATTTATATTTTAAATTCCATGTATTTTTTAAATAAAAGGATTTTGTTAAAGCGAGGATCGTAGAAAATCGCATTTTCGCAACGTGTTTGTGCGAAGCTTTAAAGAGCTGCTGCTGCTGCTGCTGCTGCTAAAATGAAATTTATGAAATACGTAAGAATTGTAATATTTATCAACCAATTCGCTGACGTGTAAAACATACGCGTCTGTTTTTACTTTCGGACGAAAGACTTGTGTTTCAACTGTTTTATTCAATGTAGCAAAATGTATAGCAGGGTTCTTGGACTTTTCCCTTCATATCCCAAGCCAATGAAATAAAATTAAACAAACGAGTTTTTTATAAAATTTTATGATTACAATTTATTTTATTACTTATAAAATAAATCAATAAATAAGTAAATAAATAAAATAAAAAAATAAAAATCATACACCCACATGATTAAATTTCGGAATCTTAAATAGAACAACCCCGGTGTGCTTGAGGTATGAGAACTTTAGCTAGGATTGGGCGTAGGATAGCAAACGTACATTAACGATGATGACCATAGGCACTACTCTCAAATTTTTGCGTGGCCTTGTGCCTAATTTTTTGTTTATTTCTGTTTTGGTTGAATGAACGAGTGAATAAAAATATAAATAACTGAAAGTGTAGTATCTGTTCTAATGCGGCACTTCACTTTATTCACTTCAATTTTTTTGTCTCGGTTAGTGGAAGAGAAATACTTCACGACTAATACATGTTTTTATTTTTGTTACTAATTAGAGTGCCACTTTTGGGGGAGCTGTTAAATTTAAAAAAGAGTAAGTTAATATGTCGATGGATTTGTTCTAAGGGCGGTAACTCTATCATACTTGAAATTATATTAATTTTAACTTTTCACGCTTAAGGTAAATAATTGAGTATTTAGTGCAATTATAAATCTCAACCAAACGGATTTATAGGTTTAGAGTTAACTAATACTAAGAATTATTATTGAAATAGTAAACAACTTGATTATAATAGGTAAGTGAATTTTATTATGTATGGTTTCAAATTCAAATTAATAAATAATTTAATATAATCGTAAATGGTAAACTGTTTTATTTGTAGTTCAATTTAGCTTCGTATAGCAAACATGTGTAATAGTTTATAATTATTGATGTTATTTCATAAGTATGCTTACGTTAATTAGAATTAATAAATTTACTAATTATTAAATAGAACATGTTGGCAGAATATTCCTAAATTAATAGAGCATATTAGTACGAATAGTTGGGTTTAGTGACTTTATTTCTAAAATTCAAAATGGCGTAGTGAAAACATATTACAAGGTATTTACAGCTTCTCTCTTCCAATTTTCAGATTTTAATCATGTCAAAACGCACTTTATTTCCTTTTGACGTATTGATTGTCGTTATTTGTTCTGATGAGTTAAGGGCAAAATAGATTCACTGATTGATATAATAATTAAGTGATTGATTTTGCGCTACGAAACAGATATTGTCGAGAATTGTAAATGTCAACTAAATTAAAGGAATAAATTATAACATGGTCAACATCATGAACTTTGGAATATAGTCTTTTATCATTTATCCTCTCTCTCTCTCTCTCTCTCTCTCTCTCTCTCTCTCTCTCTTTATATATATATATATATGCATATATATATATATATAATTTTTTTATACACTAGCGGGGGACGACCGGATTTTCTCGGATTTTCCCGGTCGCAAAATACGCTTAAATATGATATTTTAATTTGTCCAGATTTCGTATATATTATTATAGAGTCGTGATTTCCAAAGTAAAAAAAAAGTATTTGGGCGCCATCAGCTAAATCGAAACGGAAATCAACACTGTAGGATTAAAAGCTGGTGACGTTACCACTGTTCCAATGTGACACGCATATGACCTGATTAAAAATAAATGAATGTACAAACATGTATAATGATTTTTTCAATTTGGCCCTTATTTGTCACCTTAAGAATTATTTTAACCGGCTAAACACCCATAAAAGAACGATCCATAAAAAGTCCAATCATGTGAGGCCCATGGCGCCGTCTGCGACTTTTAGTTTCGGAAGTGAAAGAGTTGGAAAATATAGAGACAGACAACCAGACATAGTTAGTTTTATAAATCTAATATAAAAATTTCTGTCTGCCTGTCTGTCACCATCTTTTAAAACTCTATCTCTCCCGAAACTTAGAGTCGCAGAGTGACGCTAGGGGCCTCAGATGATTGGATTTTTACAGGCCGTTCGTTTATGGATCTTTAGCTGGTTAACCTTGTTCTCAAAGGGGTCAAAAATGGGCCAAAATTTTATATATATATATATATATATATATATATATATATATATATATATATATATATATATATATATATGAATATATGAATGAATGGGCTCTCCTGACGATTTCGAGGTATGAGGTTCCGCCAGATCAACCAGTTTGCTCGGAAATCTACAAAAATGATTTGTTTATAGTGATGAAGGCTTGTGTAGAACTATCCACGCTTTTTGGTATTACTGCTAACCTCCATCGGTGTAGATAACTACCACAAGAAAAAAGTATACAGTAGACCGTAGATTTTTACATCAGAGTTTCCTTCTAGATGCATGTCTTAAAGAAGACGGGGATACATCTCTCCAGTGAATTAATGCGCCTCAAGATATCAACCTGAAAATTTCTACGACTTGGCGCAGTACATACAGTGCCTAAACTTCTCAAATTGTTACACATCTGGTACTAGTACTGACCAGACTACACGTTGCTTAACTGATCTGGCTAGAACCGGTGTGTCAACGTGAGTGAAATATATATATATATATATATATATATATATATATATATATATAAGACCACTTAAGAAAGTAAGCGTTTATGCATATATTCGAATTTTTAATCAAACAAATGGTTGAAACCATTTCTAAAAGGGAAAATATGATGGAAAAAATGAAATCTGCTTCATTCGAAACCTTAACCATACTCTAATAATTAGTTTTTAAAAAACAAACATTTTCACCTGGTCAAAATGATAAGACCACTTTAATAAACTCGGTTAGTTTTGAAAAAATGAATACGAATAGGTTTCTATGTTACTAAAAGCAACTTTTTAGTGGATAAAAAACATCTTACTAAATTATAAATGGCCAAAGGGAAACCATTATCAAAGTTTGAGAGAGGACGGATCTTTGAGCTTAATAGAGGTGGACTCTCCCATAGATCCATTGCAAACGAAGTGAATCGTAGCAAAACGGTCATCACAAATTTTTTAAGAAATCCAGATCAATATGGGCACAAAAAGTGTCCAGGTCGACAAAAAAAAATAACCCCATATCAGAAGTTTAAAAAACAAACTCCAGTATGAGCTCAAGTCGATTGAAAAGCCAAACAGCAGTAGAATGTAGTCCTAAAACCACCAGAAGGCATCTGAAAATGAAGGGTTTCAATCATTTAAAGCGACTGCAGAAACCACGTTTTACTTGGACAGCACCAAACTAACCGACTTAAATATGCCGCCAAATACCAGACTTGAAGAGAAGTGAGAAAATGTAATTTTCTCCGATGAGAAAAAGTTTAATCTAGATGGTCCAGATGGATTTCAACACTATTGGCATGATAAAAATTTGCCCAAATAGACTTTTTCAACTCGGCATTGTGGAGGAGGGTCTTTAATGATCTGGGGTGCTTTCTCGTCAGCTGGGACCCTAAAGTTGCAACTAGTGAAAAGGCGGCAAACATCATTGAAGTACATTTCAATGCTTGAAAATGCTTCTACCAGGACTGAAGGTCCACGTCTGTGTGGAAGAAATTGGATTTTTCAGCAAGACAACGCTGCGATACACACTTCTCGACAAGCACAAGAATACTTTTATTCAAATAATATAGAATTGCTAGATCATCCAGCATGTTCTCCGGACCTCAATTCCATTGAAAATCTTTGGGTATGGATGGCAAAAGAAGTGTTCAAGGATGGAACCCAATATGATTCGATAAAGAAACTTTCTGATTCAGTTTTCCGTACATGGGATAAAATTCTTTTGCAACTGATAAAAAACTTAGTAATTCGTAATAATGAAGGTTATACTAAATACTGAGACCCTTTTTAGCAATTAATAATTGCCTTTTGTTAGATAAATTATCTTATCATGTTGACCAGGTGAAAATGTTTGGTTTTTAAAAAATAATTATTAGAGAAGGGTTAAGGTTTCCAAGAAAGCGGATTTCATTTTTTTTTTCAAAGTGTTTTTAACATGTTTTATTAACTATTTTCCCTTATATATATGGTCCTGGATATTACCTTAAACTATATCCGATGGTGAGGCCCCAGCTTGCAGGCCTTAGGGAGTGTGGAGCCACCCTTTAATTGCCATTGCTCCCAGGTCCACTCTCACCCGGAGTGGTAGTACCTGTTAGGGTCCAAACTATGGGTTGAATAAAAACTGATTTGAAAAAAAAACAAACAAATATATTCTCTTAAAAAAACTTTTCTTCAAAATCACTGGATTCGGCATTTAATAGCCTGAAAAGGGTTGATATGCCGTAAAACAAAAACAACCAACCAACATCTTATATATATATATATATATATATATCACCGCCGGGTGGAGTAAGTATTCGTTCCAAAGGAGCACATGTAGGAAACTCCCAAGTACCTACCAACTACCTAGCAGCGGGAGGCAACAGATTATCGACTAAGAGTCATGGTCTAGAATACAATGAAACCGTTTTTCATATCAAAAGACTGACAGGGTTGGTTTTGTTGTTTTCAAATTCCCTTTTCTTTTTCTGGATTTGTCGGTTCTTTTTTTTTTTTTAATATCTTTTTTTTTTTTTTGGTTGTCGTTGTCATCATTGTCGTCAGGTAGTTGACAAACACGACGGTAAAGCACTTGTTGAATGTTGGCGTATTGTTTGAAAGGTACTGTGTAACCTTTCTGTTTCAGGGGCACATATATATATGTATATATATATGATATATATATATGTGTGTGTGTGTGTACACATACAAAGAGAGTGAAATTGTAAGAGAAAGTGGAAGAGAGAGAGAGAAATAAATAGAGAGAGAGAAAGACATACATTAGTGTGCAGGTATATATATATATATATATATATATATATATATATATATATATATATATATACGTTATTTGTTTTTTTTTTTTTGCGATACGTTTTTGAATGAATTCAATTATTTACAAAAGTGCTTTTTTTCCTAAATGCGAGTTGGGAATAATTTTCCCTTTAACTAATTTGGAACCCCTACATGGGGAGTGGTATATATATATATATATATATATATATATATGTATATATATATATATATATATATATATATATATATATATATTGTTATTTAATATTGCTTTTAAAATATATATATACATACATACATATATATATATAATATATATATATATATATATATAATTTGAATTTAGAATTTTGATATTAATTAGTATGTTTATTTATTGAAAAAGGTCCTGCACTTGTTTAAATATTTGTATTTTACATATATATATATATATATATATATATATAATTTTTACAATGTAAGAGATTATATAATAATTTCCATAGCCAAACACCGTCGCAGCCCACAAGAGCCATGACAATCAACGGACCGGAAGTTCAAGATTCGAGCTTCGCCCTCATTTAATAACCCCAAGCATGCAAGACGCTTAGGTTTCGAATCTTGAGTTCGGATGTGTCGAACTGTTGAGCTCATAGGAGGGCGAAACTCAAGTTTGGACATCGGGTTCGTTGACTGTCATGTCTCTTGTTAGCCGCTACGTTATTTGGCTGTGGAAATTATATAATCTCGCACATTCTGAAAATTCTATCACCAATTGCTCGCTAGGTTAGAATTGTTGAATGGCATCCTCTTAACGAGTTGAAATTCCTACTTGGGTTATTAGCTGGTTGCACGACCGCGTCGCTTATCGAGACGATATAGGCCTATTTCGCCGCGGTTTGCTTGATCTGTGTTAGTTAATAGACTTGTATGCGGTGTGGTTGCTTAGTTGGCAGAGTGCTTGCCTTGCATGCAAAAGGCTCGGGTTTCGAATCCCGGGTTTGGATATGTCTAACCGTAGAGCCCATATGAGAGCGAGACTCGAGTATGGACGTCTGGTTGTTGGATGTCATGACTCTTGTGAGCTGCGACGTTGTTTGGCTGCGGAAATAATTATATATATGTAAATATATATATTTATATATATATATGCATTTCGCTAAAACAAATATATATGATATATATATATATAAATATATATGTATATATATATATATATATTCAATAAGGCTATCTAAAATTGCAACGTATTATTAAGCTCAAAGAACAAAAAAAGTAGATGTTTTACTGTTTTTACTCGATTTTGGATTTTTATGTATTTTAAACCTTTCTAGTTGGTTTTTAAATTATATTTCCTTTGAACCCAGGGAAAAAACCTGTTTGAATTTTCATGAACTAATGTAAAATCTTTGATCTTACATTAAATAAAAAACACTAAAAAATTATCCAGTTAGATAGAAACGTAATTTACCTTACCTTTGCTTTCATTTATTCGTTTTTGAACAACTTTTTCGAATCTGTGTATAGTAACACCCCCCTTACCCAAATATTAATTAAAAACTCACATTTTTTAATACAATAAAAAAGAAAACTATTTAGCGTTTCAATGGTTTAGCAACTTTCGGCTTAATCCACTGAATGTTGGTCGATCCCAAGCCATGATTGATGGTTACTCCCGAAGATCCGGATCCAATTCTGCAAGAGTACCATATTTTTTTTATTTTCGCCTTTTTTTTTTTTACTTTTTGGAGTGGATTGCTGTACTAAGAATATAAGAAACATGCATTTCCTTTTATTAGAATTTTCCATTACACGAAATTAAGCCACAGCAATGCGTGGCAGGGTACAGCTAGTATATATATATATATATATATATATATATATATATAGTACCAAAGTACACTCAGCTTCTTCAAATAAAGTTATCTTCTTCGTGGGACATATCAGTGGCAACAGAGGATACAAAACAAACTCACAAGTTTAAAAAATAAACTAGCGACAGAGGATTTGAAACAAACCTTGCAAAAAACAAACAAACGTATAACGTTAGAAAGATATATCGTTACTTTTATTTTAAAGGGAAGTCATCACTTATCAAGGCCCGAAAGCCACTCATGCATAAGGGTTAATCTACCTAATGTGGTAGTGTAGTAATTGTAAAGTAGGGCACAACTTGATTATTTAAGGGAAGAGTTCAACAACAATTTGCTTACATTAGACTTGAAGGCTAAAATATTGCAATCAACCGGGAAGTAGGCTACTGTAACAGTGTTCCACAGGCGAGCGGTTCTAGAAAAGAAACTGTATTAGTGGATCTTGGGTTTAGATTTTGATACAGAGAGTATTGGAAACTATCAATAGTGGCTGTAGCTAGTCGAGTGATTTTTGTTAATGTATGGGAAAAAGGGCGCGAGATTAGAGGTCAGATGAGCACTTGCCATGAAAATAACGATAGAGCAGGGCCAGGTTCACAACGTCTCTTCTGTTGGGTAGAGTTTGCAGGGAAGAGAAAAGAACATCACCTACTGGGTTTCGAAGCAGCTTCTGTCCATTTGTGGCAACAGTACTCCATTTTAAGGCGTATTTTGGCTCTTATACAGATAGAGGGTTGCATCGACAGTGAGATACCTACTGCAGCGGTAGAATGATCCAACTATTTTCCAGCGATCTTGGCAATAGATTTGATGTAGGTGTTCCATTTCAGATCAGAGGTAAAGATCAAGCTCAGAAGCTTGTCAAGATATGGTGCTTCCCCAAAACGAGAGTTATTCATTAGAAAAATATTATGATAAAAATTATGGCACTTGGTTTTAAGCGCATTAAAATTAACCAGCCACCCTTTTCATCATTGCACTTACAGAAATAGATTTTTTTCCTCTACATTTGTTTAAAATTTAATGTGAAACTTTTAAAAAATATTTTTAATTCTAAGCATGTAAAGAAGCTACACCTAAAGGTGGCCAGCACTCTACAACAAACGTATGACATTCCAATTGATTATCTCCCTCGCCTCTATGACACGCAGCCTTTCCTGTTTCTTTGATGGGTGTCGTTTTGGGGGGATTTATTTATTTTTATTTTTGTTTTTTTTTTTTTGTTCTTTTCTTCGTCCCCTTATCACCCCCCCCTCCTTATCGTTTCCCTCGGGGATTATTTACGTGTTCCTTTTTCTAAATGTAGGTAAGTTGGGTGCATTTGATAGGAACCTTGTACCGGACAGGTTCTCTAAGTTCACAAGTGAGTTGACACTGTTGTATCGCTCTAACGACAAGTTAACTCTGACATAGACAAGGACGCGCTCTCTCTCTCACACAAACACAGACATACGGTACACACACACACACACACATATATATATATATATATATATATATATATATATATAGAGAGAGAGAGAGAGAGATAGGACTGATATTTCAGTAGAATACACACACGCATACACAACACATACACGCACGTAATTATCCACTGATACATGGATCCCAATTTCGAATCCCGCTAGATTCATCCATTCTGATGAGTTGTAGATGACGAAACACGTGTCAGTGGATAACTATATTTTAAAACGATATGTAGCCGCTCCCCATGTGGGAGTACCAAGGGAAAATCATTCCCAACTCGCATTTAGGTAAAAATGCACTTTAGTAAATAATTGAATTAATTCAAAACGTATCGCAAAAACAAAAACAAAAATAACAAATACATCGCGAATCATCGAGACAGTCGAGCGAGATGGACGCGGGGATAAAGGGTTAAGGCTCATTACCGCAGAGTCCCGATTTCGAATCTCGCTAGATTCAGCTACTCTGATAAGTCGTAGACGACGAAACACGTGTCAGTGGACAATTATATTTTAAAAACGATATGTATGCCGCTCCCCATGTGGGGGTACCCAGTGGGTTAAAGGGAAAATTATTCCCAAGTCGCATTTAGGTAAAAATGCACTTTCGTAAATTGAATATTCATTCAAAACGTATCGCAAAAACAAAAACAAATAACATCTATATATATATATATATATATATATATATATATATATATATAGATGTTATTTGAAAATGTATATATATATATATATATATATATATCCACTCCATGTATATATATATATATATATATATATATATATATATATAGATGTTATTTGAAAATGTATATATATATATATATATATATATATATACATTTTCACACCAAACAAGACACGTTGCCACTTTGATGTAGAGGGCTACTATCAGGGACATAAGCTACAGGAGTACTATGCAGGGAGTTAGGCAGCAACATGTCGGTTAACGTTACACTTGAAATTCTGCAACTTCAGTACAGTTGGGGAAGCAGGAATCCGGAAGGGAATTCCAAAGTCTAGCAGTTCTGGTGAAGAAACTACTGGAGTAGAAAGCTCTCTTACATCTAGGATGTCTACTGTGAAGGGGTGAGATTTAGCTGCTTGTCGGGTTTGTCGGGGGTATTTACATCGAGGGGGTACAAGTGTTTGTAGTTCTTCGGAGCAATCATTATTAAAATACTTGTAGAACAGGCAGAGAGATGCAACATTTTGTCGATGGGACAGAGGCTGTAGTTTAGATTACAGTTCAGGACCTATCAGGTTGGCGACTCTCTTTTGAACCTTGTCCAGGAGCGAGAGACTAGTAGCAGATGCAGCAGCCCAAATATAACAGCAATACTCCATACAGTTTAATGATTGGCCTTACAGAGGTACAGCATACTTTCGGGCGTTATATATATATATATATATATATATATATATATGATGGACTGGTTTTAATATTTGTCTTATAGTTTGAGAGGTGTTTTGTATGATTGGAATTCATAGTTTGTTCCTTTTACTTACACACACCAATAATACAATAATTTGCAACACACTAAACTAGGAATTTCAATCATTTAGGTAATAAGATTCGAGAAAAATATTGAAATCGTCCCATTACTTATATATATATATATATATATATATATATATATATATATATATATATATATATAGTCTTTCAAGCTTTTAACATTTGAAACTATACAAAACATTACTTTTTATCATTCGTTAAAAAACCATCTAGTCAGTAAGTCATTTAATCCCATGCAATCACTGCATCAACTCTCTCGAATTTACTATAATACCAATTTTTTTTATTTTTCAAGGGATCATCAGTTGTTTACCATGAAACACTGTTTCGGGGATTTAAAAACAAAACAGTACATTACATCATGGCTCCCCAGCAGTGTTGATCAAACACCACCACCCTTAATCTTAGGAAGAAGAAATGTTACAAAAATTTGATCCCATTTCCTATTCTTAATTGCAATTACTAACCTTTTCATAGTGTAAAAATGAATTTCTTACCTGTGCGATTCATCAATTTCCACATTTAAAATGGATTATATTTATTTGCTGTCCACTCAGCAAAATGTGGCACAAGGCCGGAAAGTGGTAACCTAGCAGGCTCCCCTAAAGGAGAGGCACTCCTGCAATTTTAAAAATTGCCTGAGTAACCCCGTCGGCATTCCCCGGTCGGGGCGCCTCAGGCAGCAAGCAATAAACTTGCCCCACCGGAAAGCTCAGTGGCAAGGCCTGGGAGGGTGGACCTCCTAGGTATTACCCAGGCGGTGTACCTCAATCCAACAGGTGCTGGGCCGGTCTCCGGCCCCTCACCTGTTGGGCTGAGTGTCAAGTGACGGATCCTTGACTGGTACTATCCATTTGAAATGGATTATATTTATTTGCTGTCCACTCAGCAAAATGTGGCACAAGGCCGGAAAGTGGTAACCCAGCAGGCTCCCCTAAAAGAAGGGGCACTCCTGCAATTTTAAAAATTGCCTGAGTAACCCCGTCGGCATTCCCCGGTCGGGGCGCCTAGGGCAGCAAGCAATAAACTTGCCCCACCGGAAAGCCCAGTGGCAAGGCCTGGGAGGGTGGACCTCCTAGGTATTACCCAAGTGGTGTACCTCAGTCCAACAGGTGCTGGGCCGGTCTCCGGCCCCTCACCTGTTGGGCTGAGTGTCAAGTGACGGATCCTTGACTGGTACTATCCATTTGAAATGGATTATATTTATTTGCTGTCCACTCAGCAAAATGTGGCACAAGGCCGGAAAGTGGTAACCCAGCAGGCTCCCCTAAAGGAGGGGCACTCCTGCAATTTTAAAAATTGCCTGAGTAACCCCGTCGGCATTCCCCGGTCGGGGCGCCTCAGGCAACAAGCAATAAACTTGCCCCACCGGAAAGCCCAGTTGCAAGGCCTGGGAGGGTGGACCTCCTAGGTATTACCCAGGCGGTGTACCTCAGTCCAACAGGTGCTGGGCCGGTCTCCGGCCCCTCACCTGTTTTTCTGAGTGTCAAGTGACGGATCCTTGACTGGTACTATCCATTTAAAATGGATTATATTTATTTGCTGTCCACTCAGAAAAATGTGGCACAAGGCCGGAAAGTGGTAACCCAGCAGGCTCCCCTAAAGGAGGGGCACTCCTGCAATTTTAAAAATTGCCTGAGTAACCCCGTCGGCATTCCCCGGTCGGGGCGCCTCAGGCAGCAAGCAATAAACTTGCCCCACCGGAAAGCCCGGTGGCAAGGCCTGGGAGGGTGGACCTCCTAGGTATTACCCAGGCGGTGTACCTCAGTCCAACAGGTGCTGGGCCGGTTCCCGGCCCCTCACCTGTTGGGCTGAGTGTCAAGTGACGGATCCTTGACTGGTACTATCCATTTGAAATGGATTATATTTATTTGCTGTCCACTCAGCAAAATGTGGCACAAGGCCGGAAAGTGGTAACCCCGCAGGCTCCCCTAAAGGAGGGGCACTCCTGCAATTTTAAAAATTGCCTGAGTAACCCCGTCGGCATTCCCCGGTCGGGGCGCCTCAGGCAGCAAGCAATAAACTTGCCCCACCGGAAAGCCCAGTGGCAAGGCCTGGGAGGGTAGACCTCCTTGGTATTACCCAAGCGGTGTACCTCAGTCCAACAGGTGCTGGGCCGGTTCCCGGCCCCTCACCTGTTGGGCTGAGTGTCAAGTGACGGATCCTTGACTGGTACTATCCATTTGAAATGGATTATATTTATTTGCTGTCCACTCAGCAAAATGTGGCACAAGGCCGGAAAGTGGGAACCCAGCAGGCTCCCCTAAAGGAGGGGCACTCCTGCAATTTTAAAAATTGCCTGAGTAACCCCGTCGGCATTCCCCGGTCGGGGCGCCTCAGGCAACAAGCAATAAACTTGCCCCACCGGAAAGCCCGGTGGCAAGGCCTGGGAGGGTGGACCTCCTAGGTATTACCCAGGCGGTGTACCTCAGTCCAACAGGTGCTGGGCCGGTCTCCGGCCCCTCACCTGTTGGGCTGAGTGTCAAGTGACGGATCCTTGACTGGTACTATCCATTTGAAATGGATTATATTTATTTGCTGTCCACTCAGAAAAATGTGGCACAAGGCCGGAAAGTGGTAACCCCGCAGGCTCCCCTAAAGGAGGGGCACTCCTGCAATTTTAAAAATTGCCTGAGTAACCCCGTCGGCATTCCCCGGTCGGGGCGCCTCAGGCAACAAGCAATAAACTTGCCCCACCGGAAAGCCCGGTGGCAAGGCCTGGGAGGGTGGAC